>NW_027140825.1:857500-1065000 GCF_036365525.1 Heterodontus francisci | reverse complement strand
GTGTTAGGAACGATGGGGATGGAAGGGGGGGTGGCGAGTGGGGGTGGGGGGGGAGTGTGCTTACCCCAGCGTTCATTCTCCTTCACCACAACATCAACAGTTTGTTGTAGACTCTATAAAAGAAAGGAGGGAGGGAAAAAACAGAGAATTACAGACCAGTTAGCCTTACATCAGTAGTGGGTAAAATGATAGAGACTATTATAAAGGATGTGATAACAGAACAGAGATAGGGAGCAGGGGGCTGGAGGACGTTACAGAGATAGGGAGGGTTGTTGGGGCTGGAGGAGGTTACAGAGATAAAGAGGGTTGGAGGGGCTGGAGGGGTTTCAGATATAGGGAGGCATGTAGGCGGCTGTAGGAGATCACAGAGTTGGGAGGGGTGTAGGGTGCTGGAGGAGGTTACAGAGATAGGGAGGGGTGTGGGGGCTGCATGAGGTTACAGAGATAGGGAGGGTTGTAGAGGCTGAAGGAGGTTACAGAGATAGGGAGGGTGTAGGGGGCTGGAGGAGGTGACAGAGATAGAAAGGATGGTAGTGGCTGGAGGAGGTTATAGAGTTCGGCAGGGTTGTAGGGGGCTGGAGGAGGTTACAGAGATAGGGAGGGGTGTAGGGTCTGGAGGAGGTAACAGAGATAGGGAGGGATGTAGGGGCTGAAGCAGGTTACAGAGATAGGGAGGGGTGTAGGGGCTGGAGGAGGTAACAGAGATAGGGAGGGCTGTAGGTGCTGGAGGATGTTACAGAGATAGGCAGGGCTGTGGGTGCCGAACAATGTTACAGACATCAGGAGCGGTGTAGGAGCTGAAGGAGGTTACAGAGATAGGGAGGCCTGTAGGTGCTGGAGGATGTTACAGAGATAGGGAGGGGTGTAGGGGCTGAAGGAGGTTACAGAGCTAGGGAGGGGTGTAGGGCCTGGAGAATGTTACAGAGATAGGAAGGGGTGTCGGGGGCTGGAGGAAGTTACAGACATAGGTAGCGGTGTGGGGGGCTGGAGGATGTTACAGAGATAGGGAGGGGTGTAGGGGGCTGGAAGGGTTTACAAAGATAGGGATGGTTGTGTGTGCTGAAGGAGGTAACAGAGATATGGAGGGCTATAGGGTCTCGAGTATGTTACAGAGATAGGGAGGGCGGTAGTGGCTGGAGGATGTTACAGAGATAGAGAGGGGTGTAGGAGCTGGAGGAGGTAACTGAGATAGGGAGGGCTATCGGGTCTGGAGGATGTTACAGAGATAGGGAGGGCTGTAGGGACTGGATGATGTTACAGAGATGGGGAGGGGTATAGGAGCTGAAGGAGGTTACAGAGATAGGGAGTGGTGTAGGGGTTGAAGGATGTTACAGAGATAGGGAGGGTGTAGGGGCTGGAGGATGTTGCAGAGACAGGGATGGATGTGGGGTGCTGATGGATGTTACAGAGATAGGGAGGGTGCAGTGGCTGGAGGATGTTACAGAAATAGGGAGGGGTATATGAGCTGTCGGAGGTCACAGTGTTAGGCAGGGCTGTAGGGGCTGGAGGATGTTACAGAGATAGGGAGGGTGGTAGGGGCTGGAGGAGGTTGCCCGAGTCCCAGTCCAGAGCTGCAAGTCTATCATCCAGGGCAACACTACCTCCAGGACTGAGAGAAAAGCAGACTTAGAACCGGAGCTTGTAGGAAAGCGAGGGAGAGGTCGATGATCGAACAGAAACAAGGTAACAAGTAGAGAGGGGGCAAGCAGAGACAAACAACAGGGAAAAGGAAGAGGGTATGTAGAGAGAGAGTAAAGGATAAGAAATAAAGAGGATGAGGAACTTAGTGGCGGAAAGCTTTAACGAAAGAGAAATAAAGTGAGTTCACACAGGATGACACCAAGGATGAGAGACTTCAGTTAATGTGGAGAGACTGGAGGAGCTGGGATTGTTCTCCTGAAGAGAAAGTTCAGGGGAGATTTAGCAGAGACGTTTGCAATCGGTCATGGTTTTGACAGAGTAAATGAGGCGAAACTGTTTCCCGTGACACAAAGCAGTGAGCTGTTGTGATGTGGAATGCATTGCCTGAAAGGGCGGTGGGATTCACTCATAGTATTACAAAGAGAATTGGGTCAACAGCTGAAGGGAAGGAATTACAGGTCGATAGCGATAGGGTGGGAAGGAACTGGGATCAATCAGACAGCTGTAGAAAGAAGCCAACCCTGGCACCATGGTCAATGGTCCAGAATTGTACTGCTCTCTCTGCCCGAATCTCTCTCTCTCTCTCCCTCTACCTGAATCTCTCTCTCCTTTCCTCTCTCAATCTCAGTAAATCTCTCCCTCTCTGATTCTCTCCCTCTCTCCCTGAATCTCTCCCTCTCTCTCTGAATCGCTCCCACTCTCTCTCTCTGAATCTCTCCCCCTCTCTCTCTTGGGTTCTCTCCCTCTCTCCCTGAATCTCTCCCTCTCTCTCTGAATTGCTCTCTCTCTCTCTAAATCTCTCTCTCTCTCTCTCTCTGAAACACACACCCCCGCTCTGAATCGCCCCCACTCTCTCTCTCTCTCTCTGCCTCTCTCTCTGAATCTCTCCCTCTCTCTCTAAATCACTCTCTCTCTCTCTGAAACACACCCCCTCCCTCTGAATCGCTCCCACTCTCTCTCTCTCTCTCTGCCTCTCTCTCTGAATCTCTCCCTCTCTCTCTCTTGGGTTCTCTCCCTCTCTCCCTGAATCTCTCCCTCTCTCTCTGAATTGCTCTCTCTCTCTGTCTCTAAATCTCTCTCTCTCTCTGAAACACACCCCCTCCCTCTGAATCGCTCCCACTCTCTCTCTCTCTCTCTGCCTCTCTCTCTGAATCTCTCCCTCTCTCTCTAAATCACTCTCTCTCTCTCTGAAACTATCTCTCTCTCTGTCTCTCATTCCCCCTCGGAGTGTTTCTCTCTCAATTTGTGATTCTCTCCCTGTGTTTCTCTCACTGGCTTTCTGTCTGCCTCTCTACTGCCTGCAGTCTCTCTCTCTCTCTCTCTCTCTCTGTTTCTGTTTATTTTTTCTCTCCGGTTCTATCTCTCTCTCTCTTCCCTCTCTCTTTCTCTCTGTTTCTTTCCATCTATCTCTATCATCACTCTCTCGGTGTTTCTTTCCCTCTCTCTCTGTTTCTTTCCCTCTCTTTCTGCATCTTTCTCTCTCTTCCATTTTTTCTCGCCATTTTTTCTATCTCACATTTTTCTCTGCTTATTTCCCTGTTTCTGTTCTTTTCCCTTTCTGTTTATTTCCCCCTCTCTGCACCAAAGAGGCACAATGATCAAATGGCCTCTTCCAACACAATAATAAGATTCCATCTGCTCAGACACGGTAAACTCAGAGATATTATGGTGTGTACCGGCTCCTTTTGCTCCCCAACTCAACCTCCAGCACCGGGACTCGAGCATTACGTACCCAGAACGGCGAGTCGGGTCCTCCCTCCGAAGGTAGATGGATCGTTCACCACAGAGAGTGAACCCACCATTGAAACCCCCCTCCCCCAGCAAGCCTCTCGCCTTGCCTGGGCAGTTTGCTGTCTCTTCAGGGGGCATGTGCCCCATGAGATGGTCAACTCAGGATTCAGTCTGCTCCTGCCTGTCCTGACAGTGCAGGCGCATGCTGCAGGGGTGGGGAGATCCTGGGCACTGGGGCAGGCAGTCGGGTAGACTGTGAGAAGGGCAAGCAGACGGTGGAGTTCCTGCACGGGGTGAGCACAGGAATGTAACACGGTACTATACTGACCTCCCACGATGTTACAAAGCAGTTCAATAAAACCTCTCCCCCCCTCTCTCTCTCTCTCATTTTCTGTCCCTTTATCTCTCACTTCAAATTTCCCTTTTAATCACGTGTCCTTCCCTTTTCCGAGTTATTATCCCATTGGAGGTCTCCTGTTTCCATAAACACTTTCTCTCCTCCATATTGTAATCTTCTTCTCCCTGTATAAGTCTCTTGACAAGTCTTCCTCTCTCTGTGACTCCATTCCTGTCTCTGTCTGTCTTTCTCTCACTCTCCATCTCTCCCCGTCCCTCTGAAACCCTTTTCTGTCCCTGTCTCCCTCTTTCTCTGTCTCTCCCTCTCTCTCTCTTTGCATCTCTGTCTCCCTCTCTCTCTGTCTCTCTGTCTCTCTCTATCTCTATCTCTTGCTCTCTCTCTCTCTCTATCTATCTTCCTCTCTCTTTGTCTCTCTTTCTGTCTCCCTCTCTCTCTGTGTCTCTCTATCTCTTTGTCTTGATCTCTGTTTTGCTTCTCTCTCTCTATCTTTGCCTGTCTCTGATGTTCTTCCTTTTCTCTCTCAGCATCACATCTCTCACTGTCTCTCGTTCTCTGCCTCTCTTTGTCTCTTTCTGTCTCTCCCAGTCTCTCCATCTCTGTCTCGCTATTTCACTCTATCTCTCTTTCTGAGTCTAAAACTATCACACTATATCTCTGTCTATCTGTCTCTGACTGTCTGTCTGTCTGTCTCTCTCTGTTTGGCTGTCTGTCTGTCTCTCCCTCTGTCTCTCTGTTTGCCTGTCTCTCTCTCTCTCTCTGTCCCTGTCTCTCCCTCTGCTTCTTTCTCTTGTTCTCTGTTTACCTTTACTCTTTCTCTCCCTTTCTCTCTCTCTCTATCTTTGCCTGTCTCTGACGTTCTTCTTTCTTCTCTCTGCCTCTCACTCTCTCACTGTCTCTGTCTGCCTCTCTCTCTGTCTCTCTCTTTCGCTCTATCTCTCCATCTGTCTCACTACCTCACTCCGTCTCTCTTTCTCGGCCTCACGCTATTTCACTCGATCTCTGTCTGCTGTCTCTCTCGGTCTCTCTCGCTGAATCTCTCTGCCTCTTTGTCTTGTTCTCTGTATCCTTCCTCCCTTTACTCTTTCTCTCCCTTTCTCTCTGTCTATCTTTGCCTGTCTCTGACGTTCTTTTTCCCCTCTCTGCCTCTTTGACTCTCACTGTCTCTGTCTGCCCCCTCCCTGCCTCTCTCTCTCTCCGTATCTCTGTCTCTCTCTGTCTATCTGTCTCTCTCTCGCTGTCTCTCCCTCCCTCTGTCTCTCTGTCTCTCTCTCCCTTTGTCTCTCTGTCTGCCTCTCTCTCTGTCTATCAGTCTCTCTCTATGTCTCTCTCTCTCTCTCTCCCTATGCCTCTCTCTCACTCTCTCTCTGCCTCTCTCTATCTCTTTCTCTCTGTCTCTCTCTCTCGCTCGCTCTCTGTCTGCCTCTCACTCTTTGCCACTCTCTCTCTCTCTGCCCCATCTCTCTTTCTGACTCTCTGTCTTGTTGTTTTCCTCCTTCCCTTTACTCTTTCTCTCCCTTTCTCTCTCTCTATCTCTGCCTGTCTCTGACGTTCTTCATTCTCCTCTCTGCCTCTCACTCTTTCACTGTCTCTGTCTGCCTCGCTCTCTGTTTCTTTCTTTCTCTCTGTCTCTCCATCTGTCGCACTACCTCATCTGTCTCTCTTTCTGTGCCTAACACTATTTCACTCGGTCTCTGTCTACTGTCTCTCTCTGTCTATCTGTATCTCTCTCTCTCTCTCTCTCTCTCTACCTCTGTCTCTGTCTCTCCCTCCCTCTGTCTCTCTGTCTGCCCCCTCTCTCTTTCTTTTCTCTCTCTTCGCCCCTGTCTCTCTCTGTCTCTTTGTCTTGTTCTCGCTTTCCCTTCCTTCCTTTACTCTTTCTCTCCTTTCTCTCTCTCTATCTTTGCCTTTCTCTGACATTCTAACTTCTCTCTGCCTCTCACTCTCTCACTGTCTCTGTCTGCCTCTCTCTCTGTTTCTCTCTTTGTCTCTATCTCTCCATTTGTCTCACTACCTCATCTGTCTCTCTTTCTGTGCCTAACACTATTTCACTCGGTCTCTGTCTACTGTCTCTTCTCTGTCTCTCGCTCCCTCTGTCTCTCTGTTTGTCTCTCTCTCTCTCTTCCGTTCACTCTCGCTCTGTCCCTCTTACTCTCTGCCTCTTTGTCTTGTTCTCTGTTTTCCTTCCGCCCTTTACTCTTTCCCTCCTTTTCCTCCTCTTTCTTTGCCTGTCTCTGACGTTCTTCTTTTTTCTCACTCTGGCTATCAGCCTCTCACTGTCTCTGTCTGCCTCTCTTTCTCTCTGTCTCTCTCTTTCTCTCTGTCTCTCCATCTGTCTCATTACCTCACTCTGTCTCTCTTTCTGTGCCTAATACTATCTCACTCTATCTCTGTCTACTTTCCATCTCTGTCTACTTTCTCTCTCCATCGCTCCCTCTCTGTCTGTCTGTCTCTCTCTCTACATCTCCCTCTGTCTCTCTCTCTCTGTCTCTGTCTCTCTCTCTCTCTCATTCTCTCGCATTCACTCCATCTCTGTCTCTCTGCCTCACTCTGTCTCTCTTTTTCAAACGCTATATTACTCGAACTCCGTCTATCTGTCTCTCTCTCTGTCTCTGTGGGTCTCTGTCTCTGTGTTTCTCTCTATATATGTCACTTTCTCTGCCTTTCTCTCTCTCTCTGCCTCTCTATCTCTCCCTGTCTCCCTCTATCTCTCTATCTGTCCCTCCCCTCCCCACCCTATCACAGACTGTCTCTTTTGCATTTCTTCACGCTCAAACATCCATTTAAGTTGCTCAAAACGCTTCTCATGTTTGCCGGTTCTGATGTGAAGCGATAGCTCTGTTTTACTCTATGCAGATCCTGCCTGATGCACTGAGGATTTCTAACATTTCATGTTCTTGTTGCTGAAATCCCATCTACTGCTGCCGCCTGTTGGTGGGCAATGACAGCTGCACCTCCATCTACTGCTGCTCCCTGTGGGTGGGCAATGATAGCTGCACCTCCATCTACTGCTGCTCCCTGTTGGTGGGCACTGAGAGCTGCACCTCCATCGACTGCTGCCCCCTTTTTGGTGGGCAGAGAGCTGCGCCTCCGTCTACTGCTGCCCTCTGTTGGTAGACAAAGAGAGCTGCACCTCCAGCGACTGCTACCCCCTTTTGGTGGGCAATGCGAGCTGAACCTCCATCTACTGCTGCCCCCTGTTGGTTGGCAATGAGAGCTGCACCTCCAGCAACTGCTCCCCCTAATTGCGGGAAACGGGTACTGCGAAAAGATAAATGTTGAATGTCAACACAAAAAGTTACTTGGGAAAAAGATCCCTTACATTGAAATAATACTATCAGATTCAGTAACAGATACATCTTCTACTGGAAGCTGTGTTTGTAATCTGTAAATCAGTGGAAACAAGAGCTTTGAGTCCTGTGAGGAGCTACATGAAGACTGAAGTAAGTGATTTGGTTTTCACAACTCCTTCCTCCCTGATTGGAAGCCACACCCCTGTCTCTCTGTTTGGCTGCAAGTATAAGTTGTTGTTGCGTTTGTTGCTCTTAGTCTCCTGCTGAAGTTGTTGCTGCATTTGTTGTTGTAGTCTCCAGCTGAAGTTGTTGCATTTTTTGGTGCTAGTCGCCTGCTGAAGTTGCTGCTGCATTTGTTGGTGTTTTTTCCTCAAGTTGTTATTGTATTCGTTGGTGTTAATCTTTCTCTCTCCCTCTGTCTTTCTCTGTCCGTCTCTCCATCTCTCTCTCATGTCCCTTTAAGATCTTAGGATGCTAATGAGCTAAATTCCGGCACGTAGTCACGTGACTCGTAGCCAGTGTCACTCTGTAACTGGAACACCTACAGGCAGGTCCTGTAAATAGTTAGTTCAGTACTGTGTATGATAGTTCAGCTGTAAATAGACTTGTTTGTGATCTTCAACCAACTGGACTCCACGCTTCTCATTTATGTTGCATCACACAACATTATGAACTCACAACACTAACAGCTAATATGCAGGTGCAGCAAGCAATTCCGAAGGTGAATGGTATGCTGGCCTTCATTGCAATGGGATTTCAGTACAGGGGTAAAAATGTCTTGTTGCAATTGTATGGAACCTTGATGCGACAGCACCTCTAGTATTGTGTACAGTTTTGTTCTCCTTATCGAAGGAAGGACATACTTGCCAAAGAGAGAATGCAGCAGAGATTCACCAAAATAATCCCTGGCAGGGTGGGTTTGTCTTTGGAAGAGTGATTACAGAAACTGGGTCTGTATTCTCTGGAGTTCCAAAGAATAAGAGGTGATCGCATTGAAACTTACAAAATTCTGACAAGACATGACACGACGAATGTCGATAGCGTGTTCAGTCTGGAATCAGGATACACTGTCTCCGAATAAGGAGCAGGCCATTGAAGACTGAGATGAGGAGGAATTTCTTTAACTAAGAGAGTTATGAATCTTTGGAATTCTCTACCAAAGATGTCTTTGTAAGCTGACTACATTGAGCATGTTCGAGACAGAAAGCGATAGATTTCTAGATACTAATGACATCAAGGGAGATGGGGATAGTGGGGGGGAAATGACTCAGAGGTAGGTGATCAGCCATGAGTCGGTTCGATGTGCCGAATGGCCTACTCCTTCTCCTATTCCCTATGTTCCTATGTTGTGTCCTGAATAAGCAGGGAGCAGGCTGTTGTGTGTTTGACGGTCCGAGAGCGCTCTATGCTGTCCCTGTGGAGAATGAAGATAGTGTCAGGAGATGAAACCTAAATATTTTTAGTGATCATTCCTTCCTGATATTTACATCTTCTCAATTTGGGTCACATCCCCGTTAATCATTCATAGACAGACAGAAGGTTTTAGGGAACATAAGCAGGCTATTAGTGACATCTTTACCAGTGCCTCTATATTTATTCTCTCACTTTTATTCACACGGGTCCCTTCTTATTGTCACAAACACCATCGCCCTGCACAAAAATCAAGTCTCTGTACAGCGCAACTTTATCTCCCACAGGTAGTGGTGGGACTCTGGAGGACAATCTGTGAGTTCACATCTGGGAAAGAGATGGGTCGAAAATGACGCCAGGACACTCTGGATTATCGAGGAAGAAGGATGGAAGGGAGGAATGAAAGCGTCAAGGAGAGAAGGAAATTATAAAGTAAAGAAAATTATTAAGCAGCATTATGTTTCATAAAGTTCCTTATGGTGGGAGATGGTCATCAGACCCAGTAACAGATACATCTTTCACTGGACCTTTCCCTATTCATCAAGTCATCTTGACAAACCATTGAGGAAAGCAAGGTGGTGAGGGGCGTTTGGTCACGCCCCCTTCTCTCATTCAACCAATCGGAATTAGCATGGTTTAAATTCGCAATTGCTCTTTTTGTATTTGCCAATCAGAAACGCGGATCTCCACATCTGGATTTCCCAATTGGATACAAGAGCCTGAGCGAAACTGTCACATGTGGATGGCTCTTCAGATGTAACAGGCTCGATGGGGCTGAATGGCCTCACCCATTTCCTATTTAACAGATTCGAGGGGCTGAATGGGCCTCCTCCTGTACCTGTGCAGACTGAGGGGGGAACTGAATTGGCCTCCTCTTGCTCCTGTGCAACAGGCTCAAAGGGGCTGAATGGCTTACTCCTGTTCATATTAATCGGCTCAAGGGGGACTAAGTACCCTTCTCCAATTCCTACTAACAAGCTCTACATTGATCAATAACCTCCTCCTGTTTGTGCGCAATGAGGCAGGGGAGTAATTGGCCTCCTCATGTTCCTTTGTAAGAGGCTCCAAAAGACTGAGAGACCTCCTCCTGAATTCTTCATAAACAGTTTTCCAGGCAGTTGTGTGTTACTGGTCCTATAGGGCCCTCTTCTTGGAGAAATTCGCTGTGATGCATTTTGGCTGAAGGGATAGACAAAGGCAATATAGACTAAAAGGCAGATTTCGAAAGAGTTTGCAAGGAACAGTGGACCTGAGGCTGCATGTGCATCGATCTTTGAAGGTGGCAGGGCATGTTGAGAGAGTGGTTAGTAAAGCAGATGGGATCCTGATCTTCATAAATGGAGGTATTGAGTCCAAAAGCAGTGAACCTTTATAAAGCTCAGGTTAGGCTCCAGCTGGAGTATTGCGTCCAGTTCTGGCCACCACACTTAAGGGAGAATGTGAGGCTCCTTATTAGGGTGCAGAGCATATTTACGAGATTTGCAGAATGATCTCCTCCTGTTTCTATGTAACGGGACAAAGGGGCTGAATGGCCTACTCCTCTTCTTTTGTTCCTAACAAAGAGAGTTGTGTGTTTGATCATCTGAGTGAAAGAAGACACCGTGTTAGTGGATAAAACCCCAATCGTTTTTCTGATATTCTCTCCTGATAGTGAAAACCTCTCAGTGTGGTGCCACCCTTCTTAATCTTTCATAGAAAGATAGAAAGCTTATCAGCACAGAAAGAGGCCAGACTCTTCGCCTCTGCACCTGTGCTCTCAATTTTATTCTCACCCGTCTATTCTTATTGTCAAAAATATGATAGCCCTGCATCAATTCAAGTGGAAATACCGCGCTATTGTATGTCCAACAGGTGTTTCCTGCTGCCTTTGGGGTTTTTGTTGAACTGCTCCATCTCTCTGAGTCACTGTGAAGACTCCAGGCACAGAAATACACGGCCGAGTGATTCTCCCGCAGGCTGGAGGACTCCAGGTTGAACTGGGTGCCAGTTGGTCTCTCGGCAGTGAAACCGTCCACCTCCTTCTCTGGATTTTTGTGATTAGTACCCGTGGAGTAAAACATAACCTGAGGCTCCTTCCTCGGGTATTGTCTGTACCAGAACATGTTAAGGGTACTGCTCCCCTCCAAAGTGCACTTCAGTTCCACTTCCTCCCCCACAACTCTGGAGACAGCGGCAGGAGTCTGGAGGATAGTCTGCGAGTTCACACCTGGGAGAGAGTGGGGAAGAGGAAGATGTCAGTAAACAGGGGATTTCTAGGAAATGAAAGGAAGAGGGAATGAGTATAGGAAGGTTATTAGAGAAAACGTTGGTATTTCAGACTCACTCACAGTGCAAAAGGATTATCAGAGCCAATGACTGATACATCTTCCCCTTGAAGCTGTTTAGAAATAAGCAAAGCAGCGAGAACCGGAGTGTAAGCCTTGTGAGGGTCCAAACCTGCTCTTTACAAATCATTGAGGAAAATATGAAGAGCATGAGGAAGTGATGCAGTGTTGGACACGCCCCCTTCCAACACCCAACCAATCAGAATGGACGTGGTTCCTTGTTATGGTTGAGTGACTGGATTAAGTGTTGTTAATAATCCCAACAAGGATGTATGTTGTTCAGTTTCTAATTTACTGATGAGAAATCTCCAATTGTACATATCCAGATCCCCAACGAACCTCATCGGCATTCCCACATTAGCCACGTGTAGATTTCCAATTTATAGACATCTGGATTCCAGTTTATCCACACCTTCATCTCCGAATAGCCAGATGTCGATGCCGTGTGTCTCCTGGCAAACGTTGTAAGCAACAGTGGCCTGAGGCAAATAGGTGCAATGCCACCTGTGTGGCACTGGGCTCCTTACCTATTCTACAGCAGGGCTATGCACATTACTGGGTCCTTGGGAAGTTTAAATTGCACTGGGTGTGCCTGTGCCTGAACCCATGTAACCTGGGCATCAGCCTAGGCCTCTGGCTTATTAGCGCAGTGACATTGCAACTATGCCATCGTTATCCTTAGACCAGGGCGGTTGAAGAGACATTTACCAGAATGGTGCCATGGTTGAGAGACGGTTGTTATGTGGAGAGACTGGAGAAGCTGGGACAGTTTTCCTGGATCAGAGCAAGCTAATGGGATGTTTTAACCCTGGAGGTACAGCCGTTCGATAGAGCAGTTAGGGAGAAATGATATCCCCTGGCAGGAGCTTCGGAAGGTAGAGACTTCACATATAGCATCAGCAAGCAATTGGGAAGGTTAATGTTATGTTAGCCTTTATCACAAGAGGATTTGAGTACAGGAGTAATGAAGTCTTGCTTCAATCGTGGAGAACCTTGGTTGGACCACACCTGGAGTACTGTGTGCAGTTTTAGTCCCTTGACCTTCGGAAGGATATTATTCCCATGGAACGAGTGCTAAGAAGGTTCACCCGACTTGTTCCAGGGATGGCGGGACTGTCCTATGAAGAGAGATTGGGGAAACTGGGCCTGAATGCTCTGGAGTTTCAAAGAATGAAAGGTGATCTCATTGAAACCTACAAAGTCCTTAAAGGGATAGACAGGGTAGATGCAGGCAAGAAGTTTCCTCTGGTTGAAAGAGAAGGTAAGTCAGACGCTAGAGTGTGTAAAATGGGTAAAGTGAAAGTGTTCGATCGGCTGTCTGAACATAAAGTGGATAAAGCACCAGCACCAGATGAGATGTATTCAAGGATACTGAGGGAAGTGAGGGTGGAAATCGCGTTGGCCATAATTTTTCAGTCTTCCTTAGACTCAGGGCTGGTGCCAGATAACTGGAGAATTTCAAACGTTACACCCTTATTCAAAAAGGGGGTAAAGATAAGCCCAGCAACTACAGGCCAGTCAGTTTAACTTTGGTGGTGGGGAAACTTCTATAAAAAATAATTCGGGACAAAATCAATAGTCACATGGACGAGTTAATTAATGAAAGACAGCATGGATTCCATAAGGGAAAATCATGTTTAACTAACCTGCTAGAATTTTTTTGAGAAGGCAACAGAGAGGGTTGATGAGGGCAATGCTGTGGATGTGGTATACATGGACTTTCAAAAGGCGTTTGATACAATGCCACACAGCAAACATGTAAGAAAACTTGTAACTCGTGGAATAAAAGGGACGGTAGCAACATGGCGACGAAATTGGTTTAGTGACAGAAAACAAAGAGCAATGGTTAATGGATGGTTTTTCGGGCTGGAGGAAGGTTTGCAGTGGAGTTCCCCAGGGATCAGTATTAGGACCTTTGCTTTTCCTGATATATATTAATGACCTAGACCTCGGTGTACAGGGCACAATTTCAAAGTTTGCCGATGATACGAAACTTAGAAGCATTGTGAATGATGAGGAGGATAATGTCGAATTTGAAAAGGACATAGACATGTTGGTGGAATGGGCAGACAGGTGGCAGATGAGGTTCAATGCAGAGAAATGTGAAGTGATTCATTTTGGTCGGATGAACAATAGAGAATAAAGGGCACAACTCGAAAGGGGGTGCAGGAGCACAGGGGCCTAGGTGTATATTTGTTTCAGTCATTAAGAGTGGAAGGACGGGTTGGGACAGTTTTACTTGGAGAAGAGAAGGCTGAGAGGTGATTTGATGGAGGTTTTCAAAATCATGAGGGATCTGGACAGAGTAGATGGAGAGAAACTTTTCCCACTCGTGAAAGGATCGAGAGGGCACAGATTTAAAGTATTTGGTAAGGGAAGCAAAAGTGACATGAGGGAGAACTTTTTCACACAGCGAGTGGTGAAGGTCCAGAATGCAGTGCCTGAGAACGTGGTGGAGGCAGGTTCAATTGAAGCATTCAAGAGCGAATTAGACAGTTATATTGAAAGGAAGGATGTGCAGGGTTATGGGGAGAAGGCAGGGGAGTGGGACTGAGGGAATTTCTCTTCCAGAGAGACAGTGCGGGCACGATGGGCCGAATGACCTCCTTCTGCACTGTAACAATTCTGTGATTCTGTGGTTGAGAAGTCTAGAACCAGGGGGCTCAATTTCACGACCACAGCGAGTAAGTTAAGGCCAATAGTGGAGATGCATTTAAGGGGGAGATTAGATCAGGACATGAGGGAGTAAGGAATAGAAGGAGGTGCTGATGGGCTGAGATGCAGAGAGATGGGAACAGGATTTTAAACCGTGGTGCGGAGTCAACTCCCCCTTGGCCCCTTTATTCCCTTCACCCACTTGATTCTGGCTGTCACGTGGGACGAAGTCCTCTTAATTCAGACTCAGGCTGGGTGTTTGGGATATTGGGGTTACAGGAGAGCCACCCTCCACCTAATCCACCAGTTACGGTTAATGGCTTAGTACAAAGAGGAGGAAACTCAGTCCTTTCTTTAACTATCAAGTTACTTTATTCACGTTGTTGTACAATGGAAGAATAAGGCTTATACACTTGGTTAGACAAAAGCATGCAACTCAACTGGGTTATACAGTTAATAACAAAGCTAGCTAGAATTGATAAGCACACCCACCAGGTTCCTCTGACCTTTCCCTGACCTCGTCACAGAAAACAAACGATAATTCCCGGAAAGGGAAGAGCTGATGCTGGCCAGACGTTCTGATCTCTCTCTCTTTTACGTCATCACCGCGTTGCTCACGCAGGGTCTTCCACTTCCACAATGGTTGGTCTCTGGAGTTTCTCGCTGGTTCTATGCCTGAGATTCTCCATACTTATTCTCTTTCTTATCTCTTCAAAACTGTGCTGTCTCTTTCCTGTTGGTTTAGGCCTGCTCACCTCGTTCGTATCTTCTCCTTATGGGCCCAGGCCCAAAGACCCCGGTATCACACCGTTTCCAAATAAGGCTCTATTCCTGTGATTTCTCCCTTGTCTGTCACATAAATTAATTAGTTCAAACTGGTTTTTACCAGCACAGGCCAGTGTCTGAGCTCAGGTTACTTTAGTTCATGTGCTATCCAGCAGTTTGTAACAGATTCTGTACTTCTTGCAGCCCATGGCCAAGGGATGATGTTGTTTATTTTGGGTAACTGTTTCGAACAGCCAGACCAGGCTCGATTGATCGAATGACCTTGGTCAGTGCTGTATGATTCTATAACCATCTAAGATGCATCAAGGGGCTTATTTGTTTTAGGCTGAGAAAGATTTATTTTCCCTGTCTCCTAAACGAGAATTGAAGGGTTAAATTCTTGCCTGGGCCTAACTCCCAGATGCTTTGAAAGTTCTTCAAAAGACACCGAGTGTCTGAAAGACAAGTTGGTTAATAATTGTCAACAGTTGCTCAAAACCGCCAAATTAGGAATCTGTTCCAGTGAGAGACCTATCTGGGGAGTTGTCTCGTATTTGCATTGTATGAATCATCAGGGGCATGTAGAATAGGGAGCTCTGTGCAACTCCTTGTCAGAATCCTCCGTCCATTCTTTCAACTGTATCATGAACCCATTTACCCTGCCTTGTAATCTGTTCTTAAAATGTAGAGGCTACCTCACGAAAAGAGCCTTATCACATGGATGGAGCATTTTAATCATTAATATTGTATTGATATAATCTGAATCGAAGGAGAACAAGAAGATACAACAATATCAACAAAATAGCAAACCATGATATATCACTGATGGAACTGCGAGATGTAAACAATGACGTTAGATATATGATAAACAACAGAGGGATGGATATACACTTAGACAGACAAGAGCCAGATAAATCGATCGATGACAAATATATATAGATGACAGAGTAAATAGATAAATAGATAAATAGAGATAAATAGAGATATGTATCGATAGCTGGAGGGATCGATAGAGCAATGGATGGATAGACAAATGGAACAATAGAAAGATAGATGGAGCAATAGGTGGATAGATAGATAGATAGATAGATAGATAGATAGATAGATAGATAGATAGATAGATAGATAGATAGATAGATAGATAGATAGAGAGAGATAGAGAGATAGATAGATAGAGAGATAGAGAGATAGAGAGATAGAGAGATAGATAGATAGAGAGATAGATAGATTGAGAGATAGATAGATTGAGAGATAGATAGATAGATAGATAGATCGATATAGACCCCAATCATTGACCCACCTCACTGACCCCACTCACTGACCCCACTCACTGACCCCACTCACTGACACCACTCACTGACTCCACTCACTGACCCCACTCAGTGACCCCACACACTGACCCCACTCACTGACACCACTCACTGACTCCACTCACTGTCCTCTCTCACTGACTCCACTCACTGTCCCCACTCACGGACCCCACTCAGTGACCCCACTCAGTGACCCCACTCAGTGACCCCACTCACTGACCCCACTCACTGACCCCACTCACTGACTCATCTCACTGACCCCACCCACTGACACCACTCACTGACTCCTCTCTTTGACCCCAGTCACTGACACCACTGACTGACCCCACTCACTGTCTCCACTCACTGTCCCCACTCACTGACCCCACTGACTGACCCCGCTCACTGACTCCACTCACCGACACCACTCACTGACTCCTCTCACTGACCCCACTCACTGAGTCCACTCACTGTCCACACTCACTGACCCCACTTACTGACCTCACTCACTGACTCCACTGAGTGACTCCACTCACTGACTCCAGTCACTGACCACACGCACTGACCCCACTCACTAACCCCTGTCACTGACCCCACTCACTGACTACGCTCACTAACCCCGCTCACTAACCCCGCTCACTGACTCCACTCACTGTCCCCGCCCACTGACCCCACTCAATGACCTCACTCACTGACTCCACTGAGTGACACCACTCAGTGACTCCACTCACTGACTCCACTCACTGACCCCACGCACTGACCCTGCTCACTAACCCCGCTCACTGACCCCACTTACTGATCCCACTCACTGACTCCCCATTG
This sequence comes from Heterodontus francisci, assembly GCF_036365525.1. Taxonomy (NCBI): domain Eukaryota; kingdom Metazoa; phylum Chordata; class Chondrichthyes; order Heterodontiformes; family Heterodontidae; genus Heterodontus; species Heterodontus francisci. The sequence continues at coordinate 1,048,715 of NW_027140825.1, read as the reverse complement.
ACCCCGCTTACTAACCCCACTCACTAACCCCGCTCACTGACTCCACTGACTGTCCCCGCTCACTGTCCCCGCTCACTGACCCCACTCACTGACCCCACTCTTAGACTCCACTCACTGCCTCTGCTCACTGACTCCACTCACGGACTCCACTAACATCCTCCACTCACTGTCCCTGCTCATTAACCCCACTCACTGACCTCACTCACTGACTTCAGTGAGTGACACAACTCAGTGACTCCACTCACTGACTCCACTTACTGATCCCACTCACTGACTCCCCACTGACCCTGCTCACTAACCCCACTCACTGACCCCACTTACTGATCCCACTCACTGACTCCCCACTAACCCCGCTCACTAACCCCGCTCACTAACCCCACTCACTGACTCCACTCACAGACTCCACTCACTGCCTCTGCTCACTGACCCCGGTCACTGACCGCACTCACTGACCCCACTCACTGACCTCACTCACTGACTCTACTGAGTGACACCACTCATTGACCCCACTCACAGATTCCACTCACTGACTCCACTCACTGACCCCACTCAATCTCCCAGATCAATCCCTATAATAATCCTTCATTCTCTAGATCAATCCCTATAATAATCCTTAATTCTCCAGATCAATCCCTATAATAATCCCTCATTCTCCAGATCAATCCCTATAATAATCCTTCATTCTCCAGATCAATCCCGATAATAATCCCTCATTCTCCAGAGCAATCCCTATAATAATCCTTAATTCTCCAGATCAATCCCAATAATAATCCCTCATTCTCCAGATCAATCCCTATAATAATCCTTCATTCTCCAGATCAATCCCAATAATAATCCCTCATTCTCCAGATCAATCCCTATAATAATCCTTCATTCTCCAGATCAATCCCTATAATAATCCCTCATTCTCCAGATCAATCCCTATAATAATCCTTCATTCTCCAGATCAATCCCTATAATAATCCTTCATTCTCCAGATCAATCCCTGTAATATCCCTTTATTGTCTCTATCTCTGTCTCCCTCTCTGTCTCAGTCTCTTTAACTCTGTCTGTCGTTTTTGCTTTCTCTCACTAGATCTCTCTCTGTCACACACATACACTCTCTTCCCTTCTCTAACAAAGTGGGTGTCCTTGTCCTGTTCATGTATATCAAGCTGGATCTGCAGACCTCCCGCTCTTTCCGTTTTCTCACTAAATCCTTTTCAAAGCCATTGTCCATTCCATGGTCCTGGAACCCCCTCTGCTGTCCCTGTGCAGAAGGTAAACACAGGGTCAGTGCATAAAAAATCCAGATTATTGTCATTGATTCCGGATAGTTACATTCTGAGATCTCGTGACATCCTTATTCATCGTTCATTGCACCCTCGCCAGTACCTGTAAATCTAAAATCTCACTACAATATTAACGCAGCTCTTTTTATTGTAATAAACACTTTCACTCTGCAAAAGGGAACAGCAGGTCGAGGCACCGAACGGTTTTACCCTCCACAGGTGTTTCCTGCTGCCTTTAGGGTTTTTGTTGAATTGCTCCATCTCTCTGAGTCACTGTGATTACTCCAGGCACAGGAATATACGGCCGAATGATTCTCCCGTCGGCTGGAGGACTCCAGGTCGAACGTGGAGTCAGTCGGTCTTTCGGTGGTGAAAGCCTCCACCGTCCCCTTTGAGTTCACCCCTTGTGCAGTTAGGGAGTAAAACATCAGCTGCAGCTCCTTCCCCGGGTATTGTCTGTACCAGTATTTGTAAGGGTCACTGCTACCATCCACGGTGCATTTCAGCTTCACCTGCTCACCAGGAAATTTGGAGACAGCGGCGGGTAGTCTGTGAGTTCACATCTGGGAAAGAGACAGGGAGAGGACGAGATCAATAAACAGGGAACTTCAGTCCAGTGGGGAGAGAGAAAGAAATAGATAAATAAATAAAAACATAACCAAAAGAAATGTGAAGTAGAAATATTGTTTCAATGAAATCTCAATGAATCAGCAAAGGGGAGAGAGCAGGAGTGATGAGTGCTGTCAATAACCAACCCACTCTTTACAAATCATTGGAAGGAACAGGATCTGTATCTGTGTGTGTGTATGCGCGTGTGTGCATCTTCCTCTCTCTTTCTTACTATTTGTTGCTCACTCTCTCTCTGCATGTCTCGAGCTTTGTCTCCCATTCTTTCTCTCTCTTTTTCTCTCTGTATCTGTGTGTGCGCACGCGTGTGTGTGCATCTTCCTCTCTCTGTCTCACTCTGACCCCTTCATTTATGCTGAGTGTTTCCTCTCTATGTCTCCCTGATTCACCCTCTCTGTCTCGATGTTTAATCGCCAGATGTATTGAGTTCCTGTACATTTGGGAGTTGTTCGCCTCTTTGCAGTGAAGGTTAGAGGGAGGTTAACCAGACTGGTGCCAGGGATGAGGGACTTCAGTTACTGTGGAGAGACTGGAGAAGCTGGGGGTTTCTCTCCTTAGAGCAGAGAAGGTTAATGGTAGATGTGATCCAGATATTGAAGATCATAGAGGATTTTGATAGATAATTGATGATGAACGACATCTTCTACTGGTTATTATATAGAAAATCTATGAAAAGACAGTCATTTGTTACATTACTGCAGTATATTTAATTAGTTCACACGAACTGTAATCGCCTAAAGATAGAGTTAGATGGATACAGAGACAGAGAGATATTTAAACAGGTAGAGAGATAGATAGATAGAGAGACAAAGAGATCGACAACCAGGTAGAGAGATAGATAGAGAGAGAGACAGTCAGGTAGACAGATTGATATAGAGAGAGGTAGAGAAATAGAGAGATGGAGGGAAAGTCAGATAGGTAGAGAAATATCGAGCTAGATAGAGAGACAGTCAGGTAGACAGATAGATATAGAGAGAGGGAGAGAAATCGAGAGATAGATAGAGAGACAGTCACTGCCCCTGTAAAAGACAGGAATGTATATCGGCATTCTCTCATTTTACACCAGCTTGGTAGATAGAGTGAGAGAGAGGGATGGAAATAAAGGGAGAGAGAGGGATGGAGAGAGATGGATGGAGAGAGGGATGGAGAGGGAGAGAGTGGAATGCAGAGAGGGAGCGATGGGAATGTATTGATCAGTCGTGATCTCATTGAAGGGCGGAGTGTTTCCGAGGTGATGAATGTTCTCGTTGTGTTCCCAGGTCACTGTCAAAGTGTGTTCCAGACTCTGATGTTTATCATGGTCCTACAGCGCACTCTGCTGTCCCTTTGGAGAAAGAAAACACAGTGACATAACACCACACCGTTTGTTTCTATCTGTCCATCCATCCATCCATCCATCCATCTATCTATCTATCTATCTATCTATCTATCTATCTATCTATCTATCTATCTATCTATCTATCTATCTATCTATCTATCTAGCTATCTATCTATCTATCTAGCTATCTATCTGCCAGTCTGTCTGGCTTTATCTGATCTTCATTTCACATATTAAAATATTTATTAACCTCTCAAAGACCGCTGAACGTTGACCCTTCAGTCTTCACCTTTGTGGAGCAAAGATCCCCCGATGCTCAAATTATCTTGATAACTTTAACCTCTGTGTTCTGATATCATTCCTGTAAAGTCTATTTCACAATTCCCCTGTGTTTCTATATCTTCGTCTTCTTTGGCCTCCTTATCTCGAGAGACAATGAGGAAGCGCCTGGAGGTGGTCAGTGGTGTGTGGAGCAGCGCTTGGAGTGGCTATAAAGGCAAATTCTAGAGTGACTTTCTATTAAATTTCGCCCTGTCTTCTTGTGAAAAACATGTTCCCAATAATAAAAAAAACAACACCCAACAAGACGCAGCACCACCTGGTTTTATCTGAAACAGGTGTTTCCTGCTGCCTTTGGGGTTTTTGTTGAACTGCTCCATCTCTCTGAGTCACTGTGAAGACTCCAGGCACAGAAATACACGGCCGAGTGATTTTCCTACAGGCTGGAGGACTCCAGGTTGAACTGGGAGTCAGTCGGTCTCTCGGCAGTAAAACCGTCCACCGTCCCCTCTGGATCCACATAGTTAGCAGTATTGGAGTAAAACATCAGCAGCGGCTCCTTCCCCGGCTCTTGTCTGTACCAGTACATGTAGAGGGTACTGCTGCTCCCCTCCACAGTGCACCTCAGTTCCATTCCTTTCCCGCGAAATCTGGAGACAGCGGCGGGAGTCTGGTGGATATTCTTTGAGTTCACATCTGGGAGAGAGATGGAGAGAGGAGGAGATCAGTAAACAGGGAACTTCTGGGAATGAAAGAAAAACAGGGAGAGGAGAGAAAGGTTCTGAAGGATAATCCTTGTATTTGGCACTCACGTTGAACCAGGATTATCAGAGCCAGGAACAGATACATCGCCCACTTGACACTGCTCTCTCAAACAGCAAAGGCAGTGGAACAGAGGGGATCAGTTCTGTGACTAACCAATCCGCTCTTTACAAATCATTGAGGAAAACATGAAGGGCATGAGGAAGTGATGCAGTGTTGGACACGCCCCTTTCCACCACCCAACCAATCAGAATGGACGTGGTTGCTTTTGCTGGTTGAGTGACTGGATTAAGTGTTGTTAATATCCCCAACAAGGGTGTCTGTTGTTCAGTTTCTAATTTACTGATTAGAACTCTCCAGTTGTTCATATCCAGATTTCCAAATGAACCTCATCGGCATTCCCAAATTACCCACATGTAGATTTCCAATTACAGACATCTGGATTCCAAATGATCTGCTCCTGTCGGGGATGTATTAGTGTGTTGGTAATTTAACGAGACTCCTAATCCACAGTCTCTGCTAGTGTTTTAGCGATGTGGGGTGAATCCCACCAATACAGATCATGAAATTTCAATGCCATTAATAAATCTGGATTTTATTTTGGAAAGAAAGCTCGTCTAATCGTGTCCATTGTTTCAAAAATCCATCCAGTTCTCTGACGACTATGAGGGAAGGAAATCTGCCGCCTTCACCTGGTCTGGCCTACATGTGACTCCAGATCCACACAATGTGTTTGACTATTAAATGCCCTCTGCAATGGCTCAGCAAGCCTCTCAGTTCAAGGGCAATTAGAGATGGGCAATAAATGCTGGCCGAACCAGCGAGGCCCACATCACATGAACGAATTAAGAAAACAACAGCTAGATGTTGATTCTCAAATAGTCAGGTGGGACTCCTGGCAAACGTTTTCTGCAACACAGGCCCGAGGGATGTAGGTGGAACAATATCTGGGTCATACTGGGCTGCTGATCTATTCTACAGCTTGGTCTGTGCTCATTTTGGATATACCGTTTTGGATACTGTTGGGGGGGGGGACGACTTACCAGGGGTAAGCAATGGGGTACAGGTCTCTGGTGCAGAGTCTGTCCCTGTTGCTCAGAAGGGAAGGGGGAAGAGGAGCAGAGCATTAGACATTAGGGACTCCATAGTTAGGGGAACAGAGAGGAGGTTCTGTGGGAACGAGAGAGACTCACGGTTGGTGTGTTGCCTCCCAGGTGCCAGGGTTTGTGATGTCTCGGATAGTGTTTTTGGGATCCTTAAGGGGTAGGGGGAGCAGCCCCAAGTCGTGGTCCACATAGGCACCAACGACATAGGTAGGAAGAGAGATGTGGATTTAAGGCAGAAATTCAGGGAGCTAGGGTGGAAGCTTAGAGCGAGAACAAACAGAGTTGTTATCTCTGGGTTCTTGCCAGTGCCACGTGCTAGCGAAGCGAGGAATAGGGAGAGAGAGGAGTTGAACACGTGGCTGCAGGGATGGTGTAGGAGGGAGGGTTTTGGTTTCCTGGATAATTGGGGCTCTTTCTGGGGTAGGTGGGACCTCTACAAACAGGATGGTCTTCACCTGAACCAGAGGGGTACCAATATCCTGGGGGGGAGATTTGCTAGTGATCTTCGGGGGGTTTTAAACTTATTCAGCAGGGGGATGGGAACCTAAATTGTAGTTCCAGTGTACAGGCTGTTGAAAGTAGTGAGGTAGGGGATAAGGTTACAGGGACGCAAGAGGGCACTGGCAAGCAAGAACTTGGTTTAAAGTGTGTCTACTTCAACGCCAGCAGCATCCGGAATAAGGTGGGTGAGCTTGCAGCATGGGTTGGTACCTGGGATCTCGATGTTGTGGCCATTTCGGAGACATGGGTAGAGCAGGGACAGGAATGGATGCTGCAGGTTCCGGGATTTAGATCTTTCAGTAAGAACAGAGAAGATGGTAAAAGAGGGGGGTGGGGGTGGGGTGTGGCATTGTTAATCAAGGAGAGTATTACGGCGGCAGAAAGGACGTTTGAGGACTCGTCCACTGAGGTAGTATGGGCCGAGGTTAGAAACAGGAGAGGAGAGGTCACCGTGTTGGGAGTTTTCTATGGACCTGTGGGGCGGCACAGTGGCACAGTGGTTAGCACTGCAGCCTCACAGCTCCAGGGACCCGGGTTTGATTCTGGGTACTGCCTATGTGCAGTTTGCAAGTTCTCCCTGTGCCTGCGTGGGTTTTCTCCGGGTGCTGCGGTTTCCTCCCACAAGCCAAAAGACTTGCAGGTTGGTAGGTAAATTGGCCATTATAAATTGTCACTAGTATAGGTAGGTGGTAGGGAAATATAGGGACAGGTGGGGATGTTTGGTAGGAATATGGGATTAGTGTAGGATTGGTATAAATGGGTGGTTGATGGTCGGCACAGACTAGGTGGGCCGAAGGGCCTGTTTCAGTGCTGTATGTCTAATCTAATCTAATCTAGACCTCCGAATAGTTCCAGAGATGTAGAGGAGAGGATAGCAAAGATGATTCTCGACAGCAGCGAGAGTAACAGGATAGTTGTTATGGGGGACTTAAACTTTCCAAATATTGACTGGAAATACCATAGTTTGAGTACTTTAGATGGGTCAGTTTTTGTCCAGTGTGTGCAGGAGGGTTTTCTGACACAGTATGTAGACAGGCCAACCAGGGGCGATGCCACATTGGATTTGGTACTGGGTAATGAACCCGGCCAGGTGTTAGATTTAGATGTAGGTGAGCACTTTGGTGATAGTGATCACAATTCGGTTAGGTTTACCTTAGCAATGGGCAGGGACAGGCATATACAGCAGGGCAAGAATTATAGCTGGGGGAAAGGAAATTATGATGCGATTAGGCAAGATTTAGGATGCGTAGGATGGGGAAGGAAACTGCAGGGGATGGGCACAATCGAAATGTGGAGCTTATTCAAGGAGCAGCTACTGCGTGTCCTTGATAAGTATGTACCTGTCAGGCAGGGAGGAAGTTGTCGAGCGAGGGAGCCGTGGTTTACTAAAGAAGTTGAAGCGCTTGTCAAGAGGAAGAAGAAGGCTTATGTTAGGATGAGACGTGAAGGCTCAGTTTGGGCGCTTGAGAGTTAGAAGCTAGCCAGGAAGGATCTAAAGGGAGAGCTTGGAAGAGCGAGGAGAGGACACGAGAAGTCATTGGCGGATAGGATCAAGGAAAACCCTAAGGCTTTCTATAGGTATATCAGGAATAAAAGAATGACTAGAGTTAGATTAGGGCCAATCAAGAATAGTAGTGGGAAGTTGTGTGTGGAATCAGAGGAGATAGGGGTTGCGTTAAATGAATATTTAGCATCAGTATTTACAGTAGAGAAAGAAAATGTTGTCGAGGAGAATACTGAGATACAGACCACTAGGCTAGATGGGATTGAGGTTCACAAGGAGGAGGTGTTAGCAATTTTGGAAAGTGTGAAAATAGATAAGTCCCCTGGGCCAGATGAGATTTATCCCAGGATTCTCTGGGAAGCCAGGGAGGAGATTGCAGAGCCTTTGTCCTTGATCTTTATGTCGTCATTGTTGACAGGAAAAGTGCCGGAAGACTGGAGGATAGCAAATGTTGTCCCCTTGTTCAGGAAGGGGAGTAGAGACAGCCCTGGTAATTATAGACCTGTGAGCCTTACTTCGGTTGTGGGTAAAATGTTGGAAAAGGTTATAAGAGATAGGATTTATAATCATCTTGAAAAGAATAAGTTCATCAGCGATAGTCAGCACGGTTTTGTGAAGGGTAGGTCGTGCCTCACAAACCTTATTGAGTTTTTTGAGATGGTGACCAAACAGGTGGATGAGGGTAAAGCCGTGGATGTGGTGTATATGGATTTCAGTAAGGCGTTTGGTAAGGTTCCCCATGGTAGGCTATTGCAGAAAATACGGAAGTATGGGATTGAAGGTGATTTAGTGATTTGGATCAGAAATTGGCTCGCTGAAAGAAGACAGAGGGTGGTGGTTGATGGTAAATGTTCATCCTGGAGTTTAGTTACTAGTGGTGTACCGCAAGGATCTGTTTGGGGGCCACTGCTGTTTGTCATTTTTATAAATGACCTGGATGAGGGTGTAGAAGGGTGGGTTAGTAAATTTGTGGATGACACGAAGGTCGGTGGAGTTGTGGATATTGCCGAAGGATGTTGTTGGTTACAGATGGACATAGATAGGCTGCAGAGCTGGGCTGAGAGATGGAAAATGGAGTTAAATGCGGAAAAGTGTGAGGTGATTCACTTTGGAAGGAGTAACAGGAATGCAGAGTACTGGGCTAATGGGAAGATTCTTGGTAGTGTCGATGAGCAGAGAGATCTTGGTGTCCAGGTACATAAATCCCTGAAAGTTGCCACCCAGGTTAATAGGGCTGTTAAGAAGGCATACGGTGTGTTAGTTTTTATTAGTAGGGGGATCGAGTTTCGGAGCCACGAGGTCATGCTGCAGCTGTACAAAACTCTGGTGCGGCCGCACCTGGAGTATTGCGTGCAGTTCTGGTCACCGTATTATAGGAAGGATGTGGAAGCTTTGGAAAGGGTACAGAGGAGATTTACTAGGTTGTTGCCTGGTGTGGAGGGAAGGTCTTATGAGGAAAGGCTGAGGGACTTGAGGTTGTTTTCGTTGGAGAGAAGGAGGAGGAGAGGTGACTTAATAGAGACATATAAGATAATCAGAGGATTAGATAGGTTGGATAGTGAGAGTCTTTTTCCTCAGATGGTGATGGCAAACACGAGGGAACATAGCTTTAAGTTGAGGGGTGATAGATATAGGACAGATGTCAGAGGTAGTTTCTTTACTCAGAGAGTAGTAGGGGCGTGGAACGCCCTGCCTGCAACAGTAGTAGACTCGCCAACTTTAAGGGCATTTAAGTGGTCATTGGATAGACATATGGATGAAAATGGTATAGTTTAGGTCAGATGGGTTCACAGGTCGCCGCAACATCGAGGGCCGAAGCGCCTGGACTGCGCTGTAATGTTCTAAGGTCTGTGTTCTATTACTGGGTCCATAACCATCAGGGAGGCTCAAATCCACTGCTGCCAACTGCTGGTGGAAAATGAGCACTGAGATTCAATCTACTGCTGCCCCCTGCCGGTGGAAGATGAGCACAGCGATTCAATCTACTGTTGCCCCCTGTCGGGGGAAAATGAGGACAGACATTCAATCTACTGCTGCCCCTGCTGGTGGAAGATGAACACTGACATTCAATCTACTGCTGCCCCCTGCCGGTGGATGATGAGCACTGAACTCCCGTTCATCCGCTGCAGGTTCTTGCAGCTGCGAATCCGCTTTCTCAAACACTGTGCGATACTGCAAGCACAGAAATAGACAGCGGTGTGAGATGGAGCAGCGTTTCTCAGTGCCAAAGTAAACAGTGCATTGCTGGATCTGACTGCATTAAATGACTCAGACGTGTAATTTGTAACAGACCCTTCTGTCGCAGAATAGAACAGAGATTCCAGTGCCCTGTCTGGTTGTTGTCTGTACCAGTACATTAATGTACAGCCAGTATTGGTCAGCGTGCATCTGAGTGTTGTTGAATCTCCTGCTGCAATCGATAGGATAAAGGGCGACTGTTCCACATAGGAGGCGAGTATTCCTGTGGGATGGAACATCGATTAAATTATTATTTCAGTCAATAATGGATTGGAGCAGGAGCTGCATTGCAAGAAAGAAAGGGCTGACATTAATATAGCGCCGTTCAGGACCTCAAGACATCAGAAAGGCTTTGCAACCAATGTAGTTACTCCCTCAGTACTGCCTCTGCGACAGTGCAGCACTCCCTCAGTACTGCCTCTGCGATAGTGCAGCACTCCCTCAGTACTGCCTCTGCGACAGTGCAGCACTCCCTCAATACTGCCTCTGCGATAGTGCAGCACTCCCTCAGTACTGCCTCTGCGATAGTGCAGCACTCCCTCAGTCCTGCCTCTGCGACAGTGCAGCACTCCCTCAGCCCTGACACCTGGGGTGTTACTTTTGACTTTGAGCTCTAGTGTTGTGGAGTGAGACTCAGACACAGGAGTGTTCCAGACAGAATCACCGCTGACATTACAATACATTATTCTACACAGTTTCTGACTTTCACTTACGTGGAAAGAATGCAGCCATCAAGATTAAACAGAGAACTTCATGCAACATGATTTCTTCATTCGATACTAACTCGATGTGTGAACGTGTGGAGTTTTCAACAACACACTTGCAGGCGTTTTCTATATCGTATCCAATTAAATACCCAGCATCCAGTTGTCATTGTTATTGGCAGTCACTTACTGCGACACTCTGCTCCACCCCATTACTTTGCATAACAATGTTGTGGAATGATACAACACAGGAGGATAGGGGGAGATTGAATAGAGGTGTTCACATTTCAGAAAGGGCTTTGATAGAGTAGAATTCAGGGAAACAAGCCTCTATACCCAGAGAGTGTGCCCATCCCTTATTGACCCTGAGAAGGTGATGGTGAACCATCTTTGGGAGTACCTGCTGGGCCATATCAGAGGGCAGTTAATAGTCAACCTCATTGCTGTGGGTCTGCAGTCACTTAAAGGCCAGACCGGGTAAGAACGGCAGATTTCCTTCCTTGAAGGACATCAATGAATCCGTTGGGTTTTTACGACACTCCATGTACAGGATTGCTCATACTTTCCATGACAGATTTCTATTTATTTATTTAATTGAATTTAAATTCCATTTCTGCCCCTGGTGAAAATTGAACTCATGTCCGGGGATCATTAGTACAGGCCTCTGGATTACTAGTCCAGTAAAATAACCACTCTGCTACCGTACCTCTTTGCTGAATGGGAGTTAAAGGGTTAAATTGTTCACTGGTCTGAACTGCTGGTTTCTTTGAAGAACACATCAAATGCGACTCGAGTCTGAGATGAAAGTTGGTAAACAGGTTTCAGCAGCTTCTGATCTCGCCGTCAGGAGGCAGATGTCCCAGTCCCGGAGATGAAGGTATCTGGAGAGGGGTCTCACTTTTGAACAGTGTGAAACAGCGCTCAGATGGTTAAGAGTTCCGAGCTGAGTTAGTTCCTATACATTGTGGGGTTGTTTGCCTACGTGTAGTGAGGGCTAGAGAGAGGGAGAGGTTTGGAGGGAGAGGGATGGAGAGAGGGAGAGAGAGGAAGAGAGAGGGATGGAGAGAGAGGGATGGAGAGAGGGAGAGAGAGGGATGGAGAGAGGGAGCGACAGGACGTTACTGATCAGTCATGATCTCATTGAAGGGCGGAGTGTTTTCGAGGTGATGAATGAACTCCTTGTGTTCCCAGGTCGCAGTTAAAGTGTGTTCCAGACTCTGATGTTTATCATGGTCCTGCAGCGCACTCTGCTGTCCCTTTGGAGAAAGAAAACACCGTGACATCCAACGACAACGGATGTATCTCTCTCTCTCTCTATCTATCTATCTATCTCTCTATCTATCTATCTGTGTTTATCTGATCTTCATTTCACATATTAAAATCTGTAATAATCTCTCTAAGACCGTTGAATGCTTACCCTTCAGTTTCTCCTTTCTGGAGCAAAGATCCCCCGATGTTCAAACTATCTTGATAACTTTAACCTCTGTGTTCTGATATCATTTCTGCAAAGTCTATTCCACAATTCCCCTGTGCTTCTATATCTAACCTGTCACTTTCTATTTAAATCCGCACTGTCTTCTTGTGAGAAACATGTTCCCAATGATAAAAAAAACAACCAACAGGAAGCAGCACCGACTGGTTTTATCTGAAACAGGTGTTTCCTGCTGCCTTTGGGGTTTTTGTTGAACTGCTCCATCTCTCTGAGTCACTGTGAAGACTCCAGGCACAGAAATACATGGCTGAGTGATTCTCCCGCAGGTTGGAGGACTCCAGTTTGAACTCGTACTTATTCAGTTTCTTGGCGGTAAAACCGTCCACCGTCCCCTCTGGATCCACATAGTTAGCAGTATTGGAGTAAAACATCAACAGCGGCTCCTTCCCTGGCTCTTGTCTGTACCAGTACATGTAGATGTTACTGCTGCTCCCCTCCACTGTGCACCTCAGTTCCACTCCTTTCCCGGGAAATCTGGAGACAGCAGCGGGAGTCTGGAGGATAGTCTGTGAGTTCACATCTGGGAGAGAGATGGAGAGAGGAGGTGATCAGTAAACAGGGAACATCTGGGAATGAAAGGGAGACAGGGAGAGGAGAGGAAGGTTATTAACGATAATCTTTGCATTTCATGCTCACTTACAATGAAACAGGATTATCAGACACAGTAACTGATACATCTTTCACTTCAACTTGTTCTCTTAATAGACACAGGAGTGAGAGCAGGAGCTTAGACTCTTGTGAGGGTCAAAATCAACTCTTTACAAATCATTGGGAGGAACATGAAGAGCATTAGGAAGTGATACAATGTTGGAGACGCCCATTCCCCCAGGTCAACAAATCAGAATTGAATTGGCTGCCAATCTGCTTCTCTCTCTCTCTCTCTCTCTCTCTCTCTCTCTCTATCTATCTCTATCTCAGTTTACCTTCCGCTCTCTTGCACTCTCTCGCTGTCTCTCTCTCTCTCTCACCTCATGTGTCTCGGGTTATGTCTCCCACTCTCTTCCTTTCTCAGACTCTCTCTCCCTCTCTATCTCAGTCTGTCTTCACTCATTTTCTCTCTCTGACTCTCCCTCTCTCCTCATGTATCTAAGGTTATGTCTCCAATTCTCTCCTTCTCTCTGACTCTCCCTCTCTCATACTCTTGTTATCTCTTTAGTTATTTCCCTGTCTCTGTCTCTCTCGAGCTCTGTCTCCCTATCCATCGCAGGCTCTTTATCTCAGTCTCTCTTTCTCTCCGTCTCTCTCTCAGTGTCTCTCTCTCTCTCATTATGTGTCTCTTGCTGTCTCACTGTCTTTTCCTCGATTTCCGTCTCCCTCTCTGTCTCAGTCACTTTCACTCTGTCTGTCGTTTTTCCTCTCTCTCACTGGACCTCGCTCTCTCTTTCACACACATACACTCTCTTTCTCTCTCTAAAGTAGTGGGTGTCCTTGTCCTGTTGACGTATATTAAGCTGGATCGACATGATCTCCTGCTCTCTTAGTTTTCTCACTAAATCCTTCTCAAAGCCATTGTCTGGTCCATGGTCCTGGATCCCCCTCTGCTGTCCCTGTGGAGAAGGTAAACACAGGGTCAGTGCATAAAAACCCAGATTATTGTCATTGATTCCTGATAGTTACATTCTGAGATCTCGTGACATCCTCATTAATCGTTCATTGCACCCTCGGCAGTACCTGTAAATCTAATGTGTCACTACAATCATAACTCAACTCTTTTTATTGTAACAAACACTGTCACTCTGAATAAGGAAACAACAGGTAGAGGCACCAAACGGTTTTACCCTCCACAGGTGTTTCCTGCTGCCTTTGGGATTTTTGTTGAACTGCTCCATCTCTCTGAGTCACTGTGATCTCTCCAGGCACAGAAATACACGGCCGAGTGATTCTCCCGCAGGCTGGAGGACTGCAGGTTGAACTCGGAGTCAGTCGGTCTCTCGGCGGTGAAACCCTCCACCGTCCCCTCTGAGTTCACCCTTTGTGCAGTTAGGGAGTAAAACATCAGCTGTGGCTCCTTCCCCGGGTATTGTCTGTACCAGTACATGTAAGGGTTCCTGGTGCCATCCACGGTGCATTTCAGCTTCACCTGCTCCTCAGAAAATTTGGAGACAGCGGCGGGAGTCTGGTGGATAGTCTGTGAGTTCACATCTGGGAAGGAGACAGGGAGAGGAGGAGATCAGTAAACAGGGAAATTCAGTCCAGTGGGGAGAGAGAAAGAGAGAGAAGGAGAGAACGAAATAAATAAAACCATATCCTAAAGAAATGTTAAGTAGAATTATTGTTTCAATAAAATTCCTTACGGTGAAACAGGGTGATCAGAGTCAGTAACAGATACATCTTTTACTTTAAGCTGCCTTCTGAATCTGCAAAGGGGAGAGAGCAGGAGTGATTAGTGTTGTCAATAACCAACCCACTCTTTACAAATCATTGGGAGGAACAGGGAGAGCATTAGGAAATGATGCAGAGATGGTGACGTTCATTTCCCACATCAACAAATGAGAATCGAGTTGGTTGCCAATGACCCACTTTCTCTCTCTCTCTCTGTCTCTCCCTGTCCTTTACTTGTGATGCTCCTTTCTTCCTCTCTGTCTCTCTTCTGTGCCTCCCTATATGTCTCAGTCTGTTTATTTCAGTCTCTCTCTCACAGATACACACACATTAGGTCTCTCTCTCTCTCTTTGTTTGTCTCTCTGTCTCTCTCGCTGTGTGTGTCTCTCTCTCTCGCTTCTCTCTCTCTAAGGATGTGGATTTCCTTCTCCTGGTCATGTATATCAACCTGGAGGACTGTATGTTCTCTCACTGTTTCAGTTTTCCTGTGAACTCCTTCTCAAAAGCCATTGTACATCACATGGTCCAAGAGCGTCCTCAGCTGTCCCTGTGGTGAACATATACACAGTGTCAGTCTATAACAGCCCCAGTCCTTTTATTGTTATTCTTTCCTGATAGTTACAATCCTGAGATCACGGGATATTCTTATTCAATGAGCCGGAAGATGAATGGGCACGGATACAAAGCTGTGCATGTGTGTGCGTGTGTTTTTCACTCGCTCTGTCTTTAGTTAACTGTCTCCCTCTGTTTTACTGCTTGCTGTCTTTCTCTCCCTGTCTCATTCTGTGTGTGTGTGTGTCTGTCTCCCAATCTGTCTCACTCTCTTCCTCTGTGTTTTTTTTGCTTTTCTCTCGCACTTCCTTCTTCCCCCTCTCTGTCCTCCTCTCTCTCCTCTGTCTGTCTCTCTGTCTCAGTCGCTTTCCCTCAGTCGCTTTCTCTCTGTCTCTCTCTCAGTCTCTCTCTCTCTGTCTCTGTCTCTCTCTCTCTGTCTCTCTCTCACTCTCTGTCTCTCTCTGTCTCTCAGTCTCTCTCTCTCAGTCTCCCTCACTGTTTCTCTGTCTCAGTCTCTCTGTCTCAGTCTCTTCCTCTGTGTTTTTTGTTCTCCCTCTCTCTCTTTCTTGTTCCCCCTCTCTGTCCTCCTCGCTCTCCTCTCTCTTCTCCTGTCTGTCTCAATCTCTCTTTCTCAGTCTCTCTCTCTCAGTCTCTCTCAGTCTCTCTCTGTCTCAGTCTCAGTCTCTCTGTCTCAGTCTCTCTGTCTCTGTCAGTTTTCCTCTCAATCTTGTTCTATCCCTCTCTCACACACTCGGTCTTCCTCGATTTGTCTCTCTCGTTGAGTGTGTGTATATCCCTCTCTAAGGTGATGAATGTGCTTCTCCTGTCAATGTGTATGAAGCTCGAGGGCTGTATGACCTCTGCCTCTTTCTGTTTTCCTATTAAATGTTTGCCAGGCCATTGTGTATTCATGGTCCGAGAGCACCCTCTGTTAACCCTACAGAGGAGGAAAACTCAGTGTCAATGCAGAAAAACTCAAGTCTTTTTCTAGTTGATCTTTCCTGATAGTTACAACCTCAGATCTGGTGTCATCCTTGTTAATTGTTCTCAGCACATTCTCTACTACCTGTATATCTAATCTCTCACTACCACTCTAACCCATCTCTTCTTGTTATCATAAACACTTTCGCTCTGCAAAACGAAAGAAATTCGAGGCTTCGGGCAGTTTTACCCTCCACAGGTGTTTCCTGCTGCCTTTGGGGTTTTTGATGAACTGCTCCATCTCTCTGAGTCACTGTGATCTCTCCAGGCACAGAAATACATGGCCGTGTGATATTCCCGCAGACTGGAGGGCTCCAGATTGAACTGGGAGCTAGTCGGTCTCTCGGCGGCAAAAACATCCACCGCCTTCTCCGGATTTATGTGATCAGTACCTGTGGAGTAAAACATAAACTGTGGCTCCTTCCCCGGGTATTGTCTGTACCAGAACATGTCAGGGTTACTGCTGCCCTGCACGGTGCATTTCAGCTTCACCTGCTCCTCAGAAAATTTGGAGACAGCGGCGGGAGTCTGGTGGATAGTCTGTGAGTTCACATCTGGGAAAGAGACAGGGAGAGGAGGAGATCAGTAAACAGGGAATTTCAGTCCAGTGGGGAGAGAGAAAGAGGGCAAGAAAGAGAGAATGGGAGAAATAAAAACATATCCAAAAGAAATGTTAAGTAGAATTATTGTTTCAATAAAATCCCTTACGGTGAAACAGGGTGATCAGAGTCAGTAACAGATACATCATTTACTTTAAGCTGCCCTCTGAATCAGCAAAGGGGAGAGAGCAGGAGTGATGAGTGTTGTTAATAACCAACCCACTCTTTACAAATCATTGGGAGGAACAGGAAGAGCATTAGGAAGTGATGCACAGATGGTGACGCCCAGGTAAACATGTCAGAGTGGAGTAGGTTGACAATGTCTCTCTCTCTCTCTCTCTATCTGCATACATCCAGCTTTATGTCTACAACTCTTTCACTCTCTTTCTCTCTCTGTATCTGTGTGTGTTTGTGTGTGTGTGCATCTTTCTGTCTCTGTCTCCCTCTGTCCCGTTCATTTCCACTGAGCTTTTCCTCACGACGTCTCCCTGATTCACCCTCTCTATCTCTATGTTTCATCACCGGATTGATTGAGAACCAGAGGTCACTTATTGATGGTAATTGGCAGAAGATCCAAAGGTGAACTGAGGAAACGTTTTGACACAGTGAATGGTTAGGATCTGGAATGCACTACCTGAGAGTGCGGGGGAGGCAGTTTCAATCGTCGCTTTCAAAAGGAAATTTGAATAATTATGTGTAAGGAAAATATGCAGTGTTATTTAGAAAGGGCAGGGGGAGTGGGACTAGCTGCAGAGACCAAGTACAGCAACAGGCTAACAGCATTGTGGAACATCCTGCATTCAGGCTGCAACTGTGACCCTGAGATTCTAGTTAGCGGATACTTTTAATTCTCATTCCCACTCCCACCTCTCTGTCCTCGACCTCCTTCTCTGCTCCAGTGAAGCTCAACAGAAACTTTGCAGCTTTCTGGGCTCAACAGTGAGTTAAACAATTTCTGATCGTAACAACTGCTCCGGTTTATATGGGCAGAGGTTTGTTGGTAATAATTGTGTTTCTGCTACTTTCACCTCCTCTAGACCCATCTCTTGTTCTTTACTTGACCCATTAACATCTCCTTTGTCTTGCACCAGCCTCAGTTTTGTTATTAAGTCTCTCCTGCATTCCTCCCATTCTCCCTCTCCCTGGCTTTCTGCTGCTTAAAAGCTGATAGATCACTAAATCCTTCCAGTTCTGTTGAAAGGTCTACGACCTGATATGTTAATGTTTTGTCTCTCTCCACAGAGGCTGTCTGACCTGATTAGTATTTCCATCCTTATTTATTTATAACCCAGAAACACAATGAGCTCCAATACAGTGACAGAGCGCCCAGAACCTAAACCATCCAGCATCTGCGGTACCTTGTGTTCAGTTCACCAGACTGTAACCGGGATGTAGTTCTATAATTATCAGGAGAGGTTCATAGACAAGTTTCAAAGTCCCTATTGAAACATCATCAATAATCTGATACTTATCACGGTCCTACACCGCCCTCTGCTGTCGCTGTGGATAAAGACAACATTGTCAGTGAAAAAAACACAACTTTGTCTGTCTGCCTACCAGCTATCTATCGACCTATCTCCCTACCTATCTGATCTTCACTTCACACATTAAACCCTTTTATAATCTTTCTAAGAACTATGAATGTTCACCCTTCAGTCTTCTCCTTTCTGGAGCAAAGATGTTCAAACTATCTTTGTTCCGATATCATTCCTGTGAAGTCTATTTCACAATTCCCCTGTGCTTCTATTTCTAACCTCTCACTTTCTGTTTAAATCCGCCCTGTCTTCTTGTGAAAAACACTTTTCCAATGCCAAAAACAACTAACAGGACGCAGCACAGCCTGGTTTTATCTGAAACAGGTGTTTCCTGCTGCCTTTGGGGTTTTTGTTGAACTGCTCCATCTCTCACTGTGAAGACTCCAGGCACAGAAATACACGGCCGAGTGATTCTCACGCAGGCTGGAGGACTCCAGTTTGAACTCGTACTTATTCAGTTTCTCGGCGGTAAAACCTTCCACCGTCCCCTCTGGATCCACATAGTTAACAGTACTGGAGTAAAACATCAACAGCGGCTCCTTCCCCGGGTGTTGTCTGTACCAGTACATGGAGATGCTACTGCTGCTCCCCTTGACAGTGCACATCAGTTCCACTCCTTTCCCGGGAAATCTGGAGACAGCGGCAGGAGTCTGGTGGATAGTCTGTGAGTTCACATCTGGGACAGAGATGGACAGAGGAGGAGATCAGTAAACAGGGAACTTCTGGGAATGAAAGGAAGACAGGGAGAGGAGAGGAAAGTTATTAATGATAATCTTTGTATTTCACACTCACTTACAATGAAACAGGATTATCAGACCCAGTAACAGATACATCTTTCACTGTAACTTGTTCTCTTAATAGACACAGGAGTGACAGTAGGAGCTTAGAGTCTTGTGAGGGTCCAAATCCACTCTTTACGAATCTTTCCTGCTGCCTTTGGTGTTTTTGTTATTAGAATTAGAATTAGCACATTACAGCGCAGTACAGGCCCTTCGGCCCTCGATGTTGCGCCGACCTGTGAAACCATCTGACCTACACTATTCCATTTTCATCCATATGTCTATCCAATGACCACTTAAATGCCCTTAAAGTTGGCGAGTCTACTACTGTTGCAGGCAGGGCGTTCCACGCCCATACTACTCTCTGTGTAAAGAAACTACCTCTGACATCTGTCCTATATCTATCACCCCTCAACTTAAAGCTATGTTCCCTCGTGTTTTCCATCACCATCCGAGGAAAAAGACTCTCACTATCCACCCTATCTAACCCTCTGATTATCTTATATGTCTCTATTAAGTCACCTCTCCTCCTCCTTCTCTCCAACGAAAACAACCTCAAGTCCCTCAACATTTCCTCGTAGGACCTTCCCTCCATACCAGGCAACATCCTAGTAAATCTCCTCTGCACCTTTTCCAAAGCTTCCACATCCTTCCTATAATGCGGTGACCAGAACTGCACGCAATACTCCAGGTGCGGTCTCACCAGAGTTTTGTACAGCTGCAGCATGACCTCGTGGCTCCGAAACTCGATCCCCCTACTAATAAAAGCTAACACACCATATGCCTTCTTAACAGCCCTATTAACCTGGGTAGCAACCTTCAGGGATTTATGCACCTGGACACCAAGATCTCTCTGTTCATCTACACTACCAAGAATCTTCCCATTAGCCCAGTACTCTGCATTCCTGTTACTCCTTCCAAAGTGAATCACCTCGCACTTTTCCACATTAAACTCCATTTGCCATCTCTCAGCCCAGCTCTGCAGCCTATCTATGTCCCTCTGTACCCTACAACATCCTTCGGCACTATCCACAACTCCACCGACCTTAGTGTCATCTGCAAATTTACTAACCCACCCTTCTACACCCTCTTCCAGGTCATTTATAAAAATGACAAACAGCAGTGGCCCCAAAACAGATCCTTGCGGTACACCACTAGTAACTAAACTCCAGGATGAACATTTGCCATTAACCACCACCCTCTGTCTTCTTTCAGCTAGCCAATTTCTGATCCAAAGCACTAATTCACCTTCAACCCCATACTTCCGTATTTTCTGCAATAGCCTACCGTGGGGAACCTTATCAAACGCCTTACTGAAATCCATATAGACCACATCCACGGCTTTACCCTCATCCACCTGTTTGGTCACCTTCTCGAAAAACTCAATAAGGTTTGTGAGGCACGACCTACCTTTCACAAAACCGTGCTGACTATCGCTAATGAACTTATTCTTTTCAAGATGATTATAAATCCTGTCTCTTGTAACCTTTTCCAACATTTTACCCACAACCGAAGTAAGGCTCACAGGTCTATAATTACCAGGGCTGTCTCTACTCCCCTTCTTGAACAAGGGGACAACATTTGCTATCCTCCAGTCTTCCAGCACTATTCCTGTCGACAATGATGACATAAAGATCAAGGACAAAGTCTCTGCAATCTCCTCCCTGGCTTCCCAGAGAATCCTAGGATAAATCCCATCTGGCCCAGGGGACTTATCTATTTTCACACTTTCCAAAATTGCTAACACCTCCTCCTTGTGAACCTCAATCCCATCTAGCCGAGTAGCCTGAATCTCAGTATTCTTTCGCTCTGCTAAACGAAAGAAGTTCTCGGCTCCGAGCAGTTTTAAAGTCCACAGGTGTTTCCTGCTGCCTTTGGGGTTTTTGTTGAACTGCTCCATCTCTCTAAGTCACTGTGAAGACTCCAGGCACAGAAATACACGGCCGAGTGATCCTCCCGCAGGCTGGAGGACTCCAGGTTGAAGTCGAAGTTACTCGGTCTCTCGGCGGTGAAACCGTCCACCATCCCCTCTGATTTCACGTTTTGTGCAGTGATAGAGTAAAACATCATCTGCGGCTCCTTCCCCGGCTATTGTCTGTACCAGTACATGTAGAGGATACTGGTGCTGCTGCGCTGCACAGTGCACTTCAGTTCCACTCTCTCACCAGGCAATTTAGAGACAGCGGTGGGAGTCTGGTGGATAGTCTGTGAGTTCACATCTGGGAAAGAGACAGAGAGATCAGTAAACAGGGAAATTCAGTGCCTTGGGGAGAGAGAAGAGAGAGAGAGAATCAAAAATAAATACAACGAAAGAAATGTTAAGTAGAATTATTGTTTCAATATAATCCCTTACGGTGAAACAGGGTGATCAGAGTCAGTAACAGATACATCTTTTACTTTAAGCTGCCCTCTGAATCAGCAAAGAGAAGAGAGCAGGAGTGATGAGTGTTGTCAATAACCAACCCACTGTTTGAAAATCATTGGGAGGAACAGGGAGAGCATTAGGAAGTGATGCAGAGATGTTGACGCCCAGGTCAACAAGTTAGAGTGGAGTCGGTTGACAACGTCTCTCTCTCTATCTATCTCAATCCGCCTTCCTCTCTCTTTCTTACTCTTTGTTTCTATCTCTCTCTCTCTCTCTCTCTCTGCATGTATCGAGCTTTATGTCTCCAACTCTTTCAATCTCTTTCTCACTCTGTATTTGTGTGTGTGTGTGAGTGTGTGTCGTTCTCTCTCTGTCTCCTTCTGACCCGTTCATTTACGCTGAGTTTTTCCTCTCTATGTCTCCCTGATTCACCCTCTCTTTATCTGTGTTTCATCACCGGATGTATTGAGTCCCTGTGCATTGGGTGTTGTTCCCCTCTGTGCAGTGAAGGTGAGAGGGATATTAACCAGACTGGTGCCAGGGATGAGGGACTTCAGTTACTGTGGAGAGACTGGAGAAGGTGGGGGTTACTCTACTTACAGCACAGAAGGTTCATGGTAGATGTGATACAGACATTGAAGATCATGGAGGATTTTGATAGATAATTGATGACAAACCACATCATATATGGTCAATATATACAAAATCGATGAAAAGATGGTCATTCATTACATTATTACAGTATGTTTAATCAGTTCATACAAACTGTAATCAGCTAAAGATAGAGTTAGATAGATAGCGAGAAAGAGCGATAGATAACCAGGTAGAGAGATAGATCGATAGACAGTCAGGTACACAGATAGATAGATAGAGAGGTAGAGAAATACAGAGATAGAGGGAAAGTAAGATAGGTAGAGATTTAGCGAGCTAGATAGAGAGGCAGTCACTGCCCGTGTAAAAGACAGGGATGTTAATTGGCATTCTCTCGTTTTACACCGGCTTTGTTGCTAGTGGGAGAGCGAGGGAGGGAGAGAGAGGGAGGGTAGGGATGGGGAAAGAGGGATGGAGAGAGGGGGAGAGAGGGGGATGGAGAGAGGGATGGAGAGAGGGATGGAGAAAGAGGGATGGAGAGAGGGAGCGACAGGAAGTTATTGATCAGTCATGATCTCATTGAAGGTCGGAGTGTTTCCGAGGTGATGAATGGTCTCCTTGTGTTCCCAGGTCACTGTTAAAGTGTGTTGCAGACTCTGATGTTTATCATGGTCCTGCAGTGCACTCTGCTGTCCCTTTGGAGAAAGGAAACACAGTGACATTACACCACACCTTATCTGTCTGTCTGTCTGTCTATCTATCTATCTATCTGTCTATCTATCTATCTATCTATCTATCTATCTATCTATCTATCTATCTATCTATCTGTGTCTGTCTGTCTATCGTGTTTACCCTTCAGTCTTCTCCTTTCTGGAGCAAAGATCCCCCACTGTTCAAATTAATCTTCATAACTTTAACCTCTGTGTTCATGTTAAGTATATTTCGCAATTTCCCTGTTCTTCTTTCTAACCTGCGACCTTCTATTTAAATCCACCCTGTCTTCTTGCAGAAAACATGATCCCAATGATAAAAACACCCAACAGGACGCAGCACCGCCTGGTTTTATCTGAAACAGGTGTTTCCTGCTGCCTTTGGGGTTTTTATTGAACTGTTCCAATTCTCTCAGTCAGTGTGAAGTCTCCAGGCTCAGAAATACACGGCCGAGTGATTCTCCCGCAGGCTGGAGGTCTCCAGATTGAACTGAGAGTCAGTCGGTCTCTCGGCGGTGAAACCACCCACTGTCCCCTCTGGATCCACATAGTTAACAGTATTGGAGTAAAACATCAACAGCGGCTCCTTCCCCGGGTATTGTCTGTACCAGTACATGGAGAGGTTACTGCTGCTCCCCTCCACGGTGCACCTCAGTTCCACTCATTTCTCGGGAAACCTGGAGACTGCGGCGGGAGTCTGGTGGATAGTCTGTGAGTTGACATCTGGGAGAGAGATGGAGAGAGGAGGAGATCAGTAAACAGGGAACTTCTGGGAATGGAAGGGAGACAGGGAGAAGACAGGAAGGTTCTGAAGGATAATCTTTGTATCCTTGAACCAGGATTATCAGAGCCAGGAACAGATACATCTCCCACTTGACACTGCCCTCTCAAACAGCAAAGGAAATGGAACAAAGGAAATCAGTTCTGTGACTAACCAATCCGCTCTTTACAAGTCATTGAGTAAAACATGAAGGGCATGAGGAAGTAATGCAGTGTTGGACACGCCCCTTCCAGCACCCAACCAATCAGAATGGACGTGGTTGCTTTTGATGGTTGAGTGACTGGAGTAAGTGTTGTTAACATCCCCAACAAGGGTGTCTGTTGTTCAGTTTCTAATCTGCTGATTAGAAATCTCCAATTGTACATAATGAACCTCATCGGCATTCCCACATTAGCCACATGTAGATTTCCAATTACAGACCTCTGCATTCCAAATGATCTGCTCCTGTAGGGGATGTATTAGTGTGTGGCTGACTTGACTAGATTCTTAATCCACAGCCTCGGCTAGAGTTATAGCGACGTGGGGCGGGGGAGGGGGGGGGGGGTGAATCCCACCAACACAGATAATGACATTTCAATGACATTAATATTTCTATATTTTCAAAAGAATCTCGTCTAATGGTGACCATTGTTGCAACAATCCCTCTCGTTCACTGATGTTAGGGAAGGAAATCTACCGCCTTCACCTGGTCTGGTCTACATGTGACTCCGGATCCACACAATGTGGTTGACCGTTAAATGCCCTCTGGAATGACCAAGCAAGTCACTCAGTTCAAGGGCAATCAGGGATGGGCAATAAATGCTGGCCTAGCCAGCGAGGCCCACATTCCATGAACGAATTAAGAAAAACAGCCAGATGTTGATTCACAAATGGTCAGGTGGGACTCCTGGCAAACGTTTTCTGCAACATTGGCCCGAGGGATGTAGGTGCAACAATATCTGGGTCACACTGGGCTGCTGATCTATTCTACAGCTTGGTCTGTGCTCATTACTGTGCCCATCACCATCAGGGAGGATCAAATCTACTGCTGCCCCCTGCCGGTGGATGATGAGCACTGAACTCCCGTTCATCCGCTGCAGGTTTTTGCAGCTGAGGATCCGCTTTCTCAAACACTGTGTGACACTACAAGCGCAGAAATAGACAGCGGTGTGAGATGGAGCGGCGTCTCTCAGTGCCAAAGGAAACAGTGTATTGCTGGATCTGACTGCCTTAAATGACTCGGACGTGTAATTGGTAACAGACCCTTCTGTAGCAGAATAGAACAGAGCTTCCAGTGCCCTGTCTGGTTGTTGTCTGTACCAGTACATATCGGAATAGGCAGTATTGGTCAGCGTGCATCTGAGTGTTGTCGACTCCCCTGCAGCAATCGATAGGATAGAGGGCGACTGTTCCACATAGGAGGAGAGTATTCCTGTGGAATGGAACATCGATTAGATTATTATTTCAGTCAATAATGGATTGGAGCAGGAGCTGCATTGCAAGAAAGAGAGGGATTACATTAATATATCGCCGTTCAGGACCTCAGGACCTCAGAAAGGGCTTTGCAACCAATGTAGTTACTCCCTCAGTACTGCCTCTGCGACAGTGCGGCACTCCCTCAGTACTGCCTCTGCAACAGTGCAGCACTCCCTCAGTACTGCCTCTGTGACAGTGCTGCACTCCCTCAGTACTGCCTCTGCGACAGTGCAGCACTCCCTCAGTACTGCCTCTGCGACAGTGCAGCACACCTTCAGTACTGCCTCTGTGACAGTCCAGCACTCCCACAGCCCTGACACCTGGGGTGTTAGTTTTGACTTTGAGCTCAAGTATTCTGGAGTGAGACTCTGACACAGCAGTGTTATGGAACAGAATCACCGCTGACTTTACAATACATTATTCGACACAGTTTCTGACTTTGACTTACGTGGGAAGAGTGCAGCCATCAAGATTAGACAGAGAACTTTATGCAACATGATTTCTTCATTCGATACTAACTCGATGCGTGAACGTGTGGAGTTTTCAACAACATACCTGCAGGCGGTTTCTATATTGTATCCAATTAAATACCCAGCATCCGGTTGTCATTGTGATTGGCAGTCACTTACTGCGACACTCTGCTCCACCCCATTACATTGGTTAGCAATGTTGTAGAATGATACAACACAGGAGGATAGGGGGAGAGTGAATAGAGGTGTTCACATTTCAGAAAGGGATTTGATAGAGTAGAATTCAGGGAAACAACACTCCATACCCAGAGAGTGTGCCCATCCCTTATTGCCTCTGAGAAGGTGGTAGTGAACCATCTTCGGGAATACCTGCTAGGCCATATCAGAGGGCAGTTAGTAGTCAACTACATTGCTGTGGGTCTGCAATCAGATATAGGCCAGACCGGGTAAGAATGGCAGATTTCCTTCCCTGAAGGTAATCAATGAAGACGTTGGGTTTTTACGACACTCCATGTTCATGATTACTCATAGTGTCTCTGATAGATTTTTATTTATTTAATTAATTGAATTTAAATTGCATTTCTGCCCCAGTGGGAATTGAACTCAAGTCTGGAGATCATTAGTCCATGCCTCTGGATTTCGAGTCCAGTAACATAACTGCTCTGCTGCCGAACCAGCGTGGTGAATGGGAGTTAAAGGGTTAAATTGTTCACTGGTCTGAACTGCTAATTTCTTTGAAAAACACATCAAATGTGACTGGAGTCTGAGATGAAAGTGGGTAAACAGTTTTCAGCAGCTTATGAACTCGCTGTCAGGAGGCAGGTGTCCCAGAGATGAAGGTATCTGGAGAGGGTATCTGAACAGTGTGAAACAGCGCTCAGATGGTTAATGGTTCTGAGCTGAGTTAGTTCCTGTGAATTGGGGAGTTGTTCGCCTCTGTGTAGTGAAGGTTAGAAAGAGATTAACCATCTGTTACCAGGGATGAGGGACTTCAGTTACTGTGGGGAGACTGGAGAAGCTGGGGGTTTCTCTCCTTCGAGCAGCGAAGGTTAATGGTGGATGTGATACAGATATTGGAGATCAGAGAGGATTTTGATACGTAATTGATGACAAACCACATCTTCTACTGGTCAATATATAGAAAATCTATGAAAAGACGGTCATTCATTACATTACTGCAGTATGTTTAATTAGTTCATTCAAACTGTAATCACCGAAAGATAGAGTTTGATACATACAGAGACAGAGAGCTAGATAACCAGGTAGAGAGATAGATAGATAGATAGAGAGTCAGTCAGGTTGACAGATAGATATAGAGAGAGGTAGAGATATAGAGAGATCGAGGGAAAGTCATGTAGGTAGAAAAATAACGAGCGAGATAGAGAGACAGTCACTGCCCTGTAAAAGACAGGGATGTTAATTGGCATTCTCTCATTTTACACCAGCTTGGTAGCGAGAGTGAGAGAGTGGGATGGAGAGAGAGGGAGAGAGCATGATGGCGAGAGAGGCAGAGATGGATGGCGAGAGAGGGAGAGAGAGGAATGGAGATAGGAAGAGAGAGGGATGGAGAGGAGCAGAGAGAGGGATGGAGAGTGTAGGAGAGAGAGGGATGGAGAGAGATGGAGGGAGAGAGATGGAGAGAGGATGAGAGAAGGATGGAGAGAGAGAGGGAGAGAGAGGGATGGAGACAGGAAGAGAGAGGATGGAGAGTGGGAGCGAGAGGGATAGAGAGAGAGGGAGAGAGAGGGATGGAGAAAGAGAGGGATGGAGAGAGGGAGAGAGAGGGTTGGAGAGAGAGAGCGATGGGAAGTTATCGATCAGTCATGATCTCAGTGAAATAAAGGATTACTGACCCGAAAGAAGGGTCACTGACCCGAAACGTTAACTCAGCTTCTCTTTCCACAGATGCTGCCAGACCCGCAATGTGGTTCCAGGATTTCTTGTCTTTATTTCATGATCTCAGTGAAGGTCGGAATGTTTCCGAGGTGATGAATGAACTCCTTGTGTTCCCAGGTCACTGTTAAAGTGTGTTTCAGACTCTGATGTTTATCATGGTCCAACAGCGCACTCTACTGTCCCTTTGGAGAAAGAAAACACAGTGACATAAAACCACACCTTCAATATCCATTCATCAATCCATCCATCTCTCTCTATCTTTCCCTCTCTCTCTATCTCTCTCTCTACTTCTCTTTATCTCTCTCTCACTGTCTCTGTCTCTCTCCCTCTCTCTATCCGTGTCTCTCTTTCTCCCTCTCTCTATCTATCTCTCTATCTATCAATCTCTCTCTGTCTCTCTCTATCTATCTATCCATCTCTATTTATTTCCCTCTCTCTCTCTATCCGTCTCTCTTTCTCTCTCTTTATCTCTCTATCTATCTATCTATCTCTCTCTCTCTCTCTCTCTCTCTCTCTCTCTCTCTCACTCTCTCTATCTATCTATCTATCTATCTATCTATCTATCTATCTATCTATCTATCTATCTCTCTCTCTATCTCTCTCTCTCTATATATATCTTTGTCTCTCTCTTCATCTCTCTCTGTATCTCTCTCGATCTCTCTATCAATCTCTGTCTCTCTCGCTGTTGTTTCTGATCTTCACTTCACATATTAAAATCTTTAACAATCTCTCTAAGACCGCTGAAGGTTTACCCTTCATTCTTCTCTTTTCTGGAGCAAAGATACCCCGATATTCAAACTATCATGTTCGCTTTAAACTCTGTGTTCCTGTAAAGTCTAATTCGCAATTCCTCGGTGCTTCGAAATCTAACCTCTCACTTTCTCTTTAAATCCGCGCTGACTTCTTGTGAAGAACATGTTCCCAATGATGAAATCACCCAACAAGACGCAGCACCGCCTGGTTTTATCTGAAACATGTGTTTCCTGCTGCCTTTGGGGTTTTTGTTGAACTGCTCCATCCCTCTGGGTCACTGTGAAGACTCCAGGCACAGAAATACACGGCCGAGTGATTCTCCCGCAGGCTGGAGGACTCCAGGTGGAACTCGGAGTTACTCCGTCTCTCGGCGGTGAAACCCTCCACCGTCCCCTCTGAGTTCACGCTTTGTCCACTTCGGGAGTAAAACATCAGCTGAGGCTCCTTCCCTGGCTGTTGTCTGTACCAGAACATGTCAGGGTTACTGCTGCCCTGCACGGTGCATTTCAGCTTCACCTGCTCCCCAGACAATTTGGAGACAGCGGCGGGAGTCTGGTGCATCGTCTGTGAGTTCACATCTGGGAAAGATACAGGGAGAGGAAGAGATCAATAAACAGGGACATTCAGTCCAGTGGGGAGAAAAGGGAGAGAGAGAAAATCAAAGAAAAATAAAACGAAAGAAATGTTAAGTAGAATTATTGTTTTAATAAAACGCCTTACGGTGAAACAGGGTGATCAGAGCCAGTAACAGATACATCTTTTACTTTAAGCTGCCCTCTGAATCAGCAAAGGGGAGAGAGCAGGAGTGATCAGTGTTGTCAATAACCAACCCACTCTTTACAAATCATTGGGAGGAACAGGAAGAGCATTAGGAAGTGATGCAGAGATGGTGACGCCCAGGTAAACAAGTCAGAGTGGAATAGTTTGTCAATGTCTCTCTCTATCGATCTCAATCCGCCTTCCTCTCTCTTTCTTACTCATTGTTCCTCACTCTCTCTCTCTGCATGTATCGAGCTTTATGTCTCCCACTCTTTCAATCTCTTTCTCTCTTTTTCTGTGTGTGTGTGTGTGTGTGTATTTCTCTCTCTGTCTCCCTCTGTCCCGTTCTTTTACGTTGAGTTTTTCCTCTCTATGTCTCCCTGATTCACCCTCTCTGTCTCTGTGTTTCATGGGCGGATGTATTGATAACCAGAGGGCACTTACTGAAGGTAATTGGCAAAAGATCCAAAGGTGAACTGAGGAAACGTTTTGACACAGTGAGTGGTGAGGATCTGGAATGCACTACCTGAGAGTGCGGGGGAGGCAGGTTCAATCGTGGCTTTCAAAAGGAAATTTGGATAATTATCTGAAGGGAAAATGTGCAGTGTTATTTAGAAAGGGCAGGGGGAGTGGGACCAGCTGCAGAGACCAAATACAGCACCAAGGTGACAGCATTGTGGAACATCCTGCATTCAGGCAGCAAGAGTGACCCTGAGATTCTGGTTAGTGGACACTTTTAATTCCCATTCCCACTCCCACCCTGACCTCTCTGTCCTCGACCTCCTCCTCTGCTCCAGTGAAGCTCAACAGAAACTCGAAGAACAGCCCCTCATCTTTCAATCGGACACTTTACAGCTTTCTGGACTCAACAGCCAATTTAACCATTTCTGATCATAACCACTGCTCCGGTTTATTTGGACAGAGGCTTGTTGGTAATGATTGTGTTTCTGCCAGTTCTGCCTCTTCTGGACCCATCGTTTGTTCTTTACTTGACCCATTAACATCCATTTTGTCTTGCACCAGCCTCAGTTTTGTTATTAAATCTCTTTTGCATTTCTCCCATTCCCCCTCTCTCTGACTTTGTGCTGCTTAAAACTTAATAGATCTCTAAATCCTTCCAGTTCTGTTGAAAGATCTACGACCTGATATGCTAATGTTTTTTTCTCCCTCCACAGAGGCTGTCTGATCTGATTAACATTTCCATCCTTATTTATTTATAACCCAGAAATGCAACGAGCACCAATATCGTGACAGAGCACCCAGAACCGAAACCATCCAGCATCTGCGGTACCTTGTGTTCAGTTCACCAGTCTGTAACCAGGATGTAGTTATTTAATTATCAGGAGATGTTCATGGACAAGTTTCAAAGTCCCGATTGAAACATCATCAATAATCTGATACTTATCACGGTCCTACACCGCCCTCTGCTGTCACTGTGGAGAAAGACAACACTGTCAGTGAATAAAACACAACAGTGTCTGTATATCTATTTACCTATCTATCTCTCTTCTGATCGATCTACCTACCTATCTACCTATCTATCTACCCATTTATCTATCTAGTTATCTATCTATCTTCCTACTTATCTATCTATCTATCTATCTATCTATCTATCTATCTATCTATCTATCTATCTATCTATCTATCTATCTATCTATCTATCTATCTATCCATCTACCTTACTGTCTATCTATCTATCTATCTATCTATCTATCTATCTATCTATCTATCTATCTATCTATCTATCTATCTATCTACCAACCTATGTATCTACCTATCTATCTGCCTACCTATCTATCTATCTATCTATCTATCTATCTATCTATCTATCTATCTATCTATCTATCTATCTATCTATCTATCTATCTATCTATCTATTTATCTACCTCCCTATCTGCCGATCTAGCTACCTATCTATCTATCCACCTATTTATCTATCTACCCACCTATCTATCTACCTAGCTATCTACCTATCTATTTATCTACCTACCTACCTATTTATCCACTTATCTATCTACCTATCTATCTATCTATCTATCTATCTATCTATCTATCTATCTATCTATCTATCTATCTATCTATCTATCTATCTATCTATCTCCCGACACGTCTATCTGCCTACCTGTCTATCTGTCTGTATGTCTGTCTATCTATCTATCTATCTATCTATCTATCTATCTATCTATCTATCTATCTATCTATCTATCTATCTATCTATCTATCTATCTATCTATCTATCTATCTATGTACCTAATCTGCACTTCACACATTAAACCCTTTCAGAATCTCTCTAAGAACACTAAAGGTTTATCCTTCAGTCTTCTCTTTTCTGGTTCAGACTTCTTTGATCGTTATAACTTCTCAGTATCGGTTTCATTCCTCGAAATTCTATCTCGCAATTTTCCACTGTCTCTAAATCTAATCTCGTTCTATTTAAATCCGCCCTGTCTTCTTGTGAAAAACATGTTCCCAATGACAAAAATACCCAGCAGGACGCAGCACCGTCTGGGTTTATCTGAAACAGGTGTTTCCTGTTGCCTTTGGGGTTTTTGTTGAACTGCTCCATCTCTCTGAGTCACTGTTAGGACTCCAGGCACAGAAATACACGGCCGAGTGATTCTCCCGCAGGCTGGAGGACTCCAGGTTGAACTGGGAGTCAGTCGGCCTCTCGGCGGTGAAACCGCCCACCATCCCCTCTGGATCCACACAGTTAGCAGTACTGGAGTAAAACATCAACAGCGGCTCCTTCCCCGGGTATTGTCTGTACCAGTACATTCCAGCAGTACTGGTGCCCTCCGCTGTGCACCTCAGTTCCACTGCCTCTCCACGCAATCTGGAGACAGCGGCGGGAGTCTGGTGGATAGTCTGTGAGTTGACATCTGGGAGGGAGATGGAGAGAAGAGCAGATCAGTAAACAGGAAACTTCTGGGAATGAAAGGGAGACAGGGAGAAGAGAGGAAAGTTATTAACGATAGTTTTTGTATTTCACACTCACTTACAATGAAACAGGATTATCAGACCCAGTAACTGATACATCTTTCACTATAACCTGTTCTCTTAATAGACACAGGAGTGAGATCAGGAGCTTCGAGTCTTGTAACGGTCCAAATCCACTCTTTTCAAATCATTGGGAGGAACATGAAGAGCATTAGGATGTGATACAATGTTGGAGACGCCCATTCACCCAGTTCAACAAATCAGAATTGAATTGGCTGCCATTCTGCTTCTCTCTCTCTCTCTCTATCTATCTCTATCTCAGTTTACCTTCCGCTCTCTTGCACTCTCTCTCTGTCTCTCTCTCTCTCTCCCCTCATGTGTCTAGGTTTATGTCTCCCACTCTCTTCCTTTCTCAGGCTCTCTCTCCCATTCTATCTCAGTCTATCTTCGCTCACTTTTTCTCTCTGACTCTCTGTCTCCTCATGTATCTAAGGTTATGTCTCCCATTCCCTCCTTCTCTCTGACTCTCCCTCTCTCTTACTCTTGTTATCTCTTCAGTTTATTTCCCTGTCTCTGTCTCTCTCTTGATCTATCTTCCTATCGGTCGCAGGCTCTTTAGCTCAGTCTCTCTTTCTCTCCATCTCTCTCTCAGTGTCTCTCTCTCTCTCTCATTATGTGTCTCTTGCTGTCTCACTGTCTTTGCCTCTATCTCTGTCTCCCTCTCTGTCTCAGTCTCTTTAACTCTACCTGTCGTTTTTCCTCTCTCTCACTGGATCTCGCTCTCTCTTTCACACACATACACTCTCTTTCTCTCTCTAAAGGAGTGGGTGTCCTTGTCCTGTTGATGTATATCAAGCTGGATCTGCATGATCTCCTGCTCTATTAGTTTTCTCACTAAATCCTTCTCAAAGCCATTGTCCGGTCTATGGTCCTGGATCCCCCTCTGCTGTCCCTGTGGAGAAGGTCAACACAGGGTCAGTGTATGAATACCCAGATTATTGTCATTGATTCCTGATAGTTACATTCTGAAATCTCGTGACATCCTTATTAATCGTTCTCTGCACCCTCGGCAGTACCTGTAAATCTAGTGTGTCACTACAATCATAACTCAACTCTTTTTATTGCAATAAACGCTATCACTCTGCATCAGGGAACGGTAGGTCAAGGTACCGAGCAATTTTATCTGAAACAGGTGTTTCCTGCTGCCTTTGATGTTTTTGTTGAACTGCTCCATCTCTCTGAGTCACTGTGATCTCTCCAGGCACAGAAATACACGGCCGAGTGATTCTCCCGCAGGCTGGAGGTCTCCAGTTTGAAGTCGTATTTATTTAGTCTTTGGGAGTAGATAGAGAGAAACTATTTCCGCTGGTTTGGGAATCTAGGACTAAGAGGCCAAGACTAAAAATTAGAGCCAGACTTTTCAGGAGTGAAATTAGGAAACACTTTTACACACAATGGGTGGAGAGGTTTGAACTCTCTTCTGCTCACGGAAATTGATGCTGAATCAATTGTTAATTTGAAATCGGAGATGGATAGGTTTTTGTGATCCAAAATAAATATTAAGGGATATGGGGCAAAGGCGGGAATATGGAGTTAGATCACAGATCAGCCATGGTCTCATTGAATGGTGGTACGGAATTGAGGGCCTGAATGGCCCCTTCCTGTTCCTGCCTTTGTCTTAGCAGTTCCTGCTGGCATTGAATTCTGTAATTTGGGTAAAGAATTCTCCTCAACTCCCTATCGGATTTCAGTTTTTCTCAGCTTTTATTCTCTGTTTTGTTCCTATCCTCTTCGTCCCCTAGTCTTTGTACAAACAGCTAATGGGAACAGTTTTTCTTTGTCTACTTTATCTAAACCTCTCTTCATTTTGTACACTTCTGTCAAATCTCCCCTCAATTTCCTTTGCTCCAAGGAGAACAACCCCAGCTTCACCAAACTAACCATGTAGCTAAAATCTCTCATCCCTGGAACCATCCCGGTAAATCTCCTCTGCACCCTCTCAAGGACCCTACATCCTTCCTAAAGTGTGGTGACCAGAACCGGGCTCAGTACTCAAGTTGGGGCCTAACCAGAACCTCATATATGTTGAGCATAACCACCCTGCTTTTGTACTTTATACCTCTATTCATGAATCCCAAGATCCCATAAGCTTCGTGAACCTCTCTCTCAATATGTCCTGCCACCTTCAATGATCTATGCACATTAACCCCCAGGTCCCTCTGTCCTTGAACACTCTTTAGGCCTGTGTCATTAAGTCTGTATTTCCTCTCTGTCTCCCTTCTTCCAAAATGCATCACCTGATAGCAATGTAGTTCACTGTTAACTGCCTCTGAAATGGGCTAGCAAGTCATTCAGTAAAGGGCAATTCGGCATAGGTAATGAATGCTGACCTTGTCAGTGATATGCACATCCCTGAATGTGTTTCTTTATATGAAATTCCTTCTTCTCCATTTTTCTTTCACTGTTTTCTGACTTTGCTTCCCCTCTTTACTTCCTTCAGATCATCTGTTTTAGTATATCACAAGTGTTTGCTCAAACCAGTCACTATGAACGAGCAGACTTGGGGAAATCCAGTTGTCTATTTTGTGTGGAATGGTTATGATTTGAATCTGTTTCAGAGTTAGTGGAATTGACTATTTGGTAGATTGGTCAAGTCACTGCTGCTTTGCTCGCTCAGTCTTTTCAGAAGCAAGTGGGACTCAGGCTGCGGTGGAGCTCCATCCCCATCTCGTGGCTGTAATGTGTAACTACAGGCACCTGAGATTTGCACAGTGCAATTGATAAAATAGGCATTATGAAGACATGCTTTGTAATTGCTCCGTCTTCCCATTTTTTATCCATTGCTTCGGCTGCTGACGCTGGTGACATCGAATTAGGCCGGGGTGAATCTCCACGGGACATGCGTTAGAATCTTACCAGGTCAGATGGTGGAATTTAAATTCAATTAATGAATAAATACAATCATTTCATCAGAAAATCTGCAATTGAAAGCTTGTCTCTGTTAAGGGGCCCTGTCACCCAGCTGGCTCACTCATGTCTTTTAGTGAAGGAAATCCACCGTCCTTACCTGGTCTGACCTACATGTGACTTGAGACCCACAGAACACAAGAAATAGGAGCAGGTGTAGATCATATATCCCATCGAGCCTGCTCCATCATTCAATACAATCATGGCTGATCTTGGGCTTCAATTCCACTTTCCTGCCTGCTCCCCATATCCCTTGATTTCCTGAGGGATCAAAACTCCCATCCTTAAATGTATTCAATGAAGGACCATCCACAACACTCTGGGATAGAGAATTCCAATGTTTCACAACCCTTTGAGTGAAGTCATTTCTCCTCATCTCAGTCCGGAATGATTGATCCCTTATCCTGAGATTTCTCGCTGCCTTATTTCATGAAAAGCCGTGTAACATTTGTCAGCTTTCAATCCGATGGGACCATTCCTGAATCTAAGGAATTCTGGAAAATCATAGCCAGCGCCTCCACTCTCTCTGCAGCTATCTCTTTTAGAACTCTAGGATGTAATCCATCTGGTCCAGGGGACTTGTCAGATTTTAATCCCTCGAGTTTCTCCAAGAAATTTTCTCAATTGATATGAATATCCTTAATTTCCTCACTCTTTTTAGGCCCCAGATTACTGCCTATTTCTGGTCTGGAACTTGTGTCTTCTACTGTGAAGACAGGTACAAAATATTAGTTCAATTCCACTGCCATTTCCCCATTCCCCATGGTGATTTCTCCTGTCTTTACCTCTAAGGGACCAACGTCAACTTTAGCTACTCTCTTGCTTTCTATGTAAAAGCTCCTACCATCTGTGTTTATATTGCTGGTTAGCTTATTCTCACATTTTATTCCCACATCTGATGAAAGAACATAAACAATGTCTTCATCCATCCCTATCAGTATGACGTGCTATTTCCTGCTCCCTAATGTTTTTATCCAGCATCCATTTACATATATCTGGTTATACACATCATTTTTTTCTGTGTGCCACCGAATTCCACATTCTCACCACTCTGTATAAATTCATTTCTGGGAGTTATTAGTGAGTATGATGTATTCCTGGCCTTCCCTACAAGTGCAGACATCTTCTCACCTCTACCCTATCATATTCCTTCATAATCTTGAACACCTCTATCAGGTCACCCCTCAGCCTTCTCTTGACTGGGGAAAAGAATCCCAGACTTTTCTATCTTTCCTGATAGTTATAACCTTTGTGCTCTGGTATCATTCTTGTAAATCATTTTGCACTTCTGCTCGTACCTCTCAGTGTAATATGGAGACCAGCACTCCGCACAGCACTGCAGATTTGGACCAACCAAGGTCGATGAAGACCAGAACTGTACACAGGGTTCCAGAAGCGCTCTAAGTAAGGTATTTGTAAGTCTGAACTGTCCTCAGCACTTCAGGCGTCATCTACACAAGGCATATCGGGCTGAGAATTGTGCCCAGTGTGCATAATTGTCCAGGTGTGGTCTATCTGAGGTTCGGGTTGAATTGTATTTCAAAGGGCCATTATTCAGGTGTGGGCACAGACAGTGTGTGTTGCCTGTCTGGAGGTTGTGGGGAGTTAGAACATGGGCGTTCTGCGACTCGAACGGGCACTGAACAGATGCAGATCCGCATCCCTCACCCAGAGCTCCTCTACACCGAATGCTGGGTTAAATGCACCCGTTTGAAGGGAGACATGTGAGGGTTTTTGTCAAGGCGGCCAATGACTCTGAACCGCTGTGTCCCATCACCAGCTGCACAGAAATACACCGCCTCGTCCGTGGCGTTCACACTCTCGATCGTCAGAGTGGATTTCTTATTGTCCAGAGTCCTGGTAATAACAAACCCGCTCTTAAAACCATCTTCATACTGAGGTTCATTGCTTAGAAAGTTAAACCCGATTAACAGGAATCCTCTGCCGGGGGACTGACAATACCAGTCCATGGAGTTGCGAATCTTTGCTATCTGCAGACAGTTCATTTCCACGGGTCCTGGTTGTTTAACAGCCAGTGACTGAGGCCATTGATGTATCACATCACCCCGGCAAACACCTAGAAAGAGAAATTAGAGGGAATGAACTAGTATCGATGGAGTTACAATTGAGACGATGGACGTCGGTGTTGCACCAAATTAATGACGGAAATTCGGTCTGTGTCCTAATTTCCTACAAGAACCTGGATCTTTACAACTGTAAAATAGAATTGTGGAATCCACAAGCTTGCAAGTGGGTGCAAACATTAAAGAGTTAACATCATCTTCCCAAACGAGGGGACTAGGGGATAGAGTTCACTATCTTATATTAAATGATTGATTGCTGAATTTCACAGTTTTATTGAGATCATTAATCATCCCTTTCAGTTAAACAAATGTAGAAGAGTGATTGGAACAGAATTTTAACCTACTCAGCGCCAGAAGGGAAATAGCAAAGACGATGAAACTGAAAGGCATGTTTGCGGTGGATCTGAGAGACTTTCTGCTGGTTACTCTGGGTTTTAAGGGAGGGAGAGAGATGAGGTGTAGGCAGAGCGGACCGTCATAGGAGGAAGTTATCTCAAGGCAATGATCCCCGCCCCTACCTTTAAGTTGTCCCCCATTCTTTTGTTTGCTTCCTTCCGCCCCTTTCCACTTGTTTCTTCTCTCCATTTCCCTCCTTCCACCCCACTTTCTACTCTGCTGCCAATATCTTCATTCCCGTCCCTTTGTGAGCTTGCTTTCATGCTGCGGCGAGGGAAATTCTGAAGGTAGCGAGGTGTTGGAGAGGGTAGGTGAAAAAAACAAGGGGCGGTGCAACGATAACTGCTTTGAGTGACTCCAGAGCTTATGGTGCACAACAGGGGATTATTAACATCCTTTTGCAAATGAAAATCAGTAGTGGAGGAAGAGAAGGTGGATAGTTCGATGGCAGCGGCTCATATAACATCACTGTAAAGTGGCAATCTAACTGCATTTAGCCTTTAAAGTGAAAAGATTGCAGAAGCAGAGGAATTGACTCATTGATCAGCGGCGCCAAAGCCTGTGGTGGCGCGAAATATAGTGGAGCCACTGCGCCGACCAGTGGCAGCATGGTGCAACTGCAACAAGCTGTGTTTGTTACTTTCCCAGTGAAACCCATGCTGTGGGCTTCTTCAAGTCACTTCCCGAAATTCATCCTCCTTCTCAGTGTTTCATCCTCTCCTGCAGAGGATTATTACCCGCAGAATTAACGATACAAATTCAGTCTTTGTCCTAATTTCCTGCCAGTATCTGTACAGATGTAAAGCAGAATAGTGAAATCTACATGAGTAAAAGTGGGTGTAGATGTTATATGGTTAACAGTATATTCTTAACAATTTTGTTGCCAAAAAAGGGGGAACAGATTAATGAGTTCACTGTCTTATATTCAATAATTGATTGCTGATTTCACAAGTCACCGCCGCACAGTCTTGTTGAGATCATTAATCAGTTGATCAAATGTAAAACAGTGATTGTGACAGAATTTAAACATACTCAGCGACAGAAGGAAAATAGCAAACGTCGATGAAATTGAATGGCATGTTTGCGGCGGATCTAAGACACTTTCTGCTGGTTGCTCTGGGTTTAAGGGAGCGAAGCTGAGGGAGGAAACATTAATGGGATTAGCATCCTTGAAAGTTGATAAATCACCAGGGCAGGATGAAATGAATCCTAGGCTGCAAATAGAAGCAAGAGAAGAAATAGCAGAGGGTCTGACCATCTTTTTGCAGTCCTCACAGGTGTGGCGCCGGAGGATTGGAGAATTGTTAACGTTGTGCCTCCGTTTAAAAAGGGAGGGAAGGATAGACTGACTAATTACAGGCCAGTCAGTCTGACCTCCGTAATGAGCAAAGTATTGCAATCTATTCTGGGAGACAGGATAAACTGTCACTTAGAAAGGCACAGATTAATCCAGGATAGTCAGCATAGATTTGTTAAGGGACGTTCTTGTTTGATCAATTTGATCGAATTTTTTGAAGAAGTAACAAGGAAGATAGATGAGGGTAGTGCAGTTGACGTGGTCTACCTGGATTTTAGCAAGGCTTTTGAAAAGGCTGCACATGGCAGACTGGTTCAAAAAAAAAACAAAATCCCATGGGATCCAGGGAAATGCAGCAAGGTGGATACAAAATTGGCTCAGTGCCAGGAAACAAAGGGTAATTGTTGATGGGTGTTTTAGCGACTGGAGGGCTGTTTGCAGTGGCGTT
Organism: Heterodontus francisci; assembly: GCF_036365525.1. Lineage (NCBI taxonomy): Eukaryota > Metazoa > Chordata > Chondrichthyes > Heterodontiformes > Heterodontidae > Heterodontus > Heterodontus francisci. The sequence goes on along the minus strand of NW_027140825.1, from coordinate 1,010,236 downwards.
GCACAGGGCTCAGTACTGGGTTCCCTGCTTTTTGTGGTATTTATTAACGATTTGGATGTAAATGTAGGGGGGCATAATCCAAATGTATGTAGACAACACAAGGATTAGCCGTGTGGTAGATCGCGAGGTGGATAGCTGTCGGCTGCAGGAAGATATTGATGGTCTTGTCAGATGGGCAGAACAGTGGCAAAGGGAATCCAACTTGGAGAGGTGTGAGGTGATGCATTTGGGGAGGTCAAACAAGGCAAAGGAATACACGATTAATGGGAAAATACTGAGAAGTGCAGAGGAAGTGAGGGACCTTGGAGTGAATGTCTACAGATCCCTGAAGGTAACAGGACAGGTCGATAAGGTGGTTAAGAAGGCATATGGAATCCTTTCCTTCATTAGCTGAGGTATAGAATACAAGAGCGGGGAGGTTATGCTGGAACTGCATAACTCATTGGTTAGGCCACAACTTGAGTATGTGTGAAGTTCTGGTCACCTCATTACAGAAAGAATGTAATTGCACTAGAGAGGTTACAAAGGAGATTAACAAGCATGTTTCCCGAACTGAAAATGCAGCTATGAGGAAAGATTGGATAGGCCGAGGTTGTTCTCCTTGGAACAGAGAAAGCTGCGGGGAGATCTGATTGAAATGTACAAAATATTGAAGGGGCCTGGATAGAGTGCATGTGAAGGGTCTATTCACCTTGGCAGAGAGGTCAGTGATGAGGGACCATAGATTTAAAGTGATTGGTAGAAGAATTAGAGGGGAGATAAGGAAAATCATTTTTCACCCAGAGGGTGGTGATGGTCTGGAACTCACTGCCTGAAAGGGTAGTTGAGGCAGAGACCCTCAACTCATTCAAAAGGAGTCTGGATTTGCACCTCAAGTGCTGTAATCTGCAGGGCTACGGACCAAATGCTGGAAGGTGTGATTAGAATAGGTGGATCGTTTTTCGGCCGGCACTGATGTGATGGGCCAAGTGGCCTCTTTCTGTGCCTTAAACTTTCTATGAGACTATTGGAGTGATAGAGTGTATGTGAAAGTGCCAAGGAATGAGAGAGAGACAGAGTCACAGAGGATGATATGGAGAAAAACAGTTAGAGAAAAAGAGAGGCAGTGATAGAGATAGATGGAGAGAGGGAGAAAAAGATATGCCTGTCTGTCTATCTATATAGCTATCTATCTATCTATCACTGTAGCTATCTGTCTAACTTTCTCTATATCTATCTATCTGCATGGCTGTGTGTCTGTCTCTCGATCTGTGTCAGTTTGTCTCTCTATCTGTATGAATCCGTCTGTCTGTCTACCTACCTATCTTTTTGTCTGTCTGTCTTCATATTTACCTATTTGCATATCTGTCTGTCTATCTATCTATTTGACCATTTGCCTATCTATCTGTCTACCTATCTGTCTGTCTATCAATCAATCTGTCTGTCAATCGATCTATCTGTGTGCCTATCTGTCTACCCATCTGTCTTTCTATTTATCTGTCTGTATATCTATCTATCTAATGTCTGTCTCTCTGCCTTTCCATCCATCCATCTATCTATCTATCTATCTATCTATCTATCTATCTATCTATCTATCTATCTATCTATCTATCTATCTGTCTGTCTATCTATCTGTCTATCTATCTATCTATCTATCTATCTATCTATCTATCTATCTATCTGTTTGACTATCTATATGTCTGTCTATCGATCTATCTGTCTGTCTATCTATCTGCCATCTGCCATTCTACCTTCCTATCTATCTATCTATCTATCTATCTATCTATCTATCTATCTATCTATCTATCTGTCTGTCTATCTACCAATCTGTCTGTCTGTCGATCTATCTGCCTGTCTATCGATCAAATGTCTGTCTATCTATCTATCTGTCTATCGATCTATCTATCTAATGGCAGTCTCTCTGCCTTCCTCGCTATCTATCTGTCTGTCTAACTATCTATCTGTCTGTCTGTCTATCTAATGTCTGTCTGTCTGACTTCCTAGCTACCTATCTGTCTGTCTATCGATCTATCTGTCGGTCGATCTATCTATCTATCTATCTATCTATCTATCTATCTATCTATCTATCTAATGTCTGTCTGTCTGCCTTCCTTGCTATCTATCTGCCTCTTTATGCTGCCTATTGCATGGTGCCGCACACCAATTGGCTTCCGTGTTTTAAGTACACTGCTCTCTGAAATGACCTAGCAAACTCTTCAGTTATCTACAAGGCAGCACACACCTTCTCCAGGGCAATGAGTGATGATGAATAACTACTGACTTTCTCAGACCCAGGCACCCAGAATGAATAAAAATAAAATAAAGCAAGAGAAGAGATAGCAGAGGATCTGACCATCATTTTCCAGTTGTTAATTGGCTGTTTTGGGGCATCTTGAAGTCGTGGAAGACCTTATATATATATATATCTTTTCTTATTCGTTCATGGGACGTGAATTTCTTTTGCAAGGCCAGCAATTATTTCACAAAACTGATTGTCCTTGAGAAGGTGGTGGTGAGCTGCCTTCTTGAACCGCTGCAGTACATGTTGGATAGGTACACCCACAATGCTGTTAGGAAGGGAGTTCCAGGATTTTGACCCAGTGACAGTGAAGAAACGGCGATATAGTTCCAAGTCAGGATGGTGTAGGACTTGGAGGGGAACATGCAGGTGGTGGTGTTCCCATGAGTCTACTGCCCTTGCCCTTCCATGTGATGGAGTTGGTGGGTTTGGAAGGTGCTGTCTTAGGACACTCGATGCTTTGCTGCAGTGTATAATGTCGATGGTACACACTGCTTCCACTGTGGTGTAGGAAGTGAGTGTTGAAGGTGGTAGATGGGTTGCTGAACGACCGGGCTGCTATGTCCTGGATGGTGTTGAGCTTCCTGAGTGTTGTTGGAGCTGCACCCATCCAGGCAAGTGGAGAGTATTCCATCACACTCCTACCTTGTGCCTTGTAGATGATTGATACTCTATACATCACTTCACAATGGTGATGCTAACTATCTGTCTTATTTAGATCATTAATTAAACTTCAAATTAATCAAGTACAGGACAGAGACTGTGACTCAGTTTTAACATACTCAGTGCCAGAAATTAAACAGTGTAGACGAGGACTTTGAAATTTTGCAGAGGATCTGAGACACATCTCTCTCTTTCCTTCTCTCTCTTCCTCGTACTTTCTGCTATTCCCTGTCATTCAGCCCTTGATGAAGGTTCCGGAATCCGGGAATCACCAGCTTGGAAAACGGCCGGTGAGGCAGGGAGAGACATTAACCATTGTCACTGCTCCTGTATGTCAGTCAGTTGTGTTGTTCACCCTGTTGGTTTTTGTACTGGCATTAAGGCAGTCTGCAGCGCTGTGCTCCCTGGCTGCACAGTAATACACCGCCGCATCCACAGCCTTCACCTTGAGGACCCTCAGGCTGCATCGTCTCTCCTCGTGCCTCAAAATCTTCACCTCCTCCTCAAATCTTCCTTCGTAAATGGGTGAGCTTCCAGTGTAAGAATGACCCATTAGGGTGAGCCCCTGCCCGGCATACTGCCGATACCACAGCATAATGCTCTTTCTACTGTCATTCCGGGAACAGTTTAATTCTGCTGGTTCACTTCCATTCACCACCACCAGAGTTGGCCACTGGTGTATCACCTCTGCTAGAGTTTTGCCTTGAGAAATAAGGAGAATAGTTTAAAAAGTTTAGAACATATTGTGACATATGATAACCAACTATAACTATCAAAATAGTTAAGTAGATAATACTAGATAACTATATAGGCAGACAATATATAGTTAAATGATATATTGGTAGATATATAGATAATAAACAGATAGATATAGAGATTGAAAAATAATGTAGCAAGTGATATGAGAGAGACAAATTAACCCAGAATTAGGGCAAACTTATCGGTTAAAGATAGCTGTAGTAGCGTCACGAATATATAAGTAACTTTCATTCAGTCAAAAATTTCATTAAGCCAATATTATTTACAGTGAAATTACGTTATGTAGTTCAAGAAATGACAGAAAATCGACTTCAATGATGTTTTATCAATCTAGTTTGATAGAAGTTAGTAGTGAATGAAAACACAGCATCTATTTTAGCACAGGTATCTTTATGCACGATGAATACCTACATGGAAGAAGAGAACAGACGATTAGGAAGAGTTTGACTAACTGCATCCTGCAGACTGGGGGCTGAATCTGTTCATGAATCAATATCAGGCGGCTGAAGATAAAGCAGAGAGCGGAAATGACAGCACTGGAAGCAGGGTTTCCTTCTGACCCCTCACTTCTGGGTATGACAGAATAATAACACCCCCTGGTCGAAAGGAGCTTGAATAAGGAACTGCTTCCCGTCTGTATCTGGCTCCCGTTGCTTGTGTCTGATTGGTGTTGAAGGGTAGCTCTTTCGAACAGCCGGGCCAGGCTCGATGGGCTGAATGGCCTCGGCTCTGCTGTATGATTCTATAAATATATAAGACACATCAAGTTGCTTGTTTGTATTAGGCAGATCAAAATTTATTTCCCCTGGGCTAAACGACAATTCAAGGGTTATGTTTTACATTGGGGTGAAATCTTAGATACTTTGAAAAGCGACAGTGTCATGAAGAAGTGGGTTAACTGTTTTGAACAGATGCTCAAACCGCCGTCAGGAGGCAGGTGTTCCAGTGAGAGACCTATCTGGGGAGGTGTCTCACTTTTGCATTGTATGAATCATTGGGGACATGTACAACAGGGAGCTATGTGTAACTCTTGTCACATACCACAGACAGCTCATTCAACAGGACCATGAACCCATTTACCCCACCTCGGAATCTGTTCTTTACAGGTAGAGGCTGCCTTAACGAGAAGGATCTGAGCACATTGCTGCAGCATTTTTAATAATTCATAATGTATTGATGTACTCTGAGTCGAAGGAGAGCAAGAAGATGAAACTATCAGTAAAATACAAATCATGATATATCAATAATTAAACTGGTATGGTGTAAATAATGGTCTTAGATTGATGATAAACGTCAGATATATGGTGGATGCATATTTAGAGAGGTGAGAGACAGAGAGATAAATCGATGGCAAATATATATATATGATCAAGATAAATAGATAGATAAATGGTGCAATATAACCAAAACTGGACAGAGAGACAGATAGATAGATAGATAGATAGATAGATAGATAGATAGATAGATAGATAGATAGATAGATAGATAGATGGATGGATGCAGAGACGCACAAAGAGACACAGAAACTCGCAGATAGTCAGAGAGACAGAAAGACACTGAGATAGACAGACAGGTTTATCTCCCACAAGTGCTTTCCTCCCCCTTCAGAGTTTTTGCTGAACTCCGGCGCCTTTCTGAGTCACTGTGCAGTCTCCAGGCACAGTAATACACGGCTGATTGATTCGCCCACAGGCTGGAGGACTCCAGGTAAAAATGGGTGTTGTCGGGTCTCCTGGCGGTGAAACCGTCCACCTCACCAGAGGGAATGACCGTTCCAGCGAGGTTGGAATAGAAAAGGTTCTCGGGATCACGGTCTGGATGCCACCGGTACCAGTAGAAATAGGAGCCAACATCTGCCTTTGTGTAAACGCACTGGATACTGACTGGAGAGCCTGGGGAATGGGATATGGAAGCGGGAGTCTGTTGGATCAACACGGCCCCCACATCTGTAAAACAGAGAGAGAGAGAAAGAGATTTACCCAGGGACATTGTCTCTATCGTTACAAACAAGAAGAGGTAGAAGTGGGCAGAGAGAGAGAGAGAGAGAGAGCGCTGGGGACCAGTTAGAGGCAGAGAGGCAGAGATAAAGGCAAAGAGAGAGAGAGAGAGAGAATGAGAGACAGAGAAAGAAATATAGAGGGAGAAGGAGAGAGACAAAGACAGACAGAGACTGAGAAGCAGAGACACATGTACATCATTGTAACCTCACAGTTCAGACACCTCCTTACCCGTTAACACCAACAACACAACCCAGAGCTGAGAGACAGCCATCTCTGGAGGGTAAAGGATCCGTGTGGTTTTATATGAAGTGACTGAGCACTTTTATTGCAGAGTATCTCAAAGTTCTGGGCACTGACTGAAATTCACAGCTTCCCTCTCCATCACTTTATCATACAGATAGGCGGGACCCAGTTTTCTTTCATTTCCGGGGAGGGACCAATGTTAGACTCCTGGTAATCGCTTTCTGGAACTGCAATTCTGTTTCATTGACATCTGCAGCCCGATCATTCGGAGCCCTGTCCAAATATGTGCACACAGTACACCAGGTGTGTTCTCACCAAGACCCAATACAAGTGTAATACGACTTCCTTATTCTTGTACTCCCATCCCCCATGAAACAAAGACCAACATGCCTGTAATTCAACAGAAGCACTTCATTGGCTGTCGAACTCCTTGGTAAGTTCCAGATCGGCTTTCCAACTTTCTCCTCTCTTTCAGATACTGACGTTGACTATATAGAATTGCAGACAATATAGAACACAGCATCAGGTGAACGGATCTATACAGGTGTTAATGTTCCACAGATACATCCTTTCATAACTCTTTATCTCAACCTCTCAGCATCTCCTGTCAGTCCTTTCTGCCTCGTATGTCTACTGGTTTCCCACTGAATACTATTTACCTCCACCACTGCCTGTGGTGGTGAGTTCCCCATTCTCACCAATCTCTGGGGAATGAAGTTTGTCCTGAATTCACGTTTGGATTTTTAGTGAGTATCTTATGCCTTATAATTCTGGTCTTTAGCCTCAAGTGAAAATATCTTGTCTACGTCTATCCTATCAAACCTATTAATAATATTAAAGACTTCTTATCTGGGCACCCCTCATTTCTAGAGAAGAACCCCAGCCTGTTCGATCTTTACTGCTATGTATAATTATACCGTGATCTAAATGTGGCCTAACCAATGTATATAGACGCCAGAACTGTGCATAGTGCTCCAGTTGTGATCTAACCAATGTATAATGAGAGCGGAACAGTGCACAGTTCTCCAAATGAAGTCGAACCAAGGTATGAGGAGACCTGAAATGTTGACAGTGCACCCAGTGTGTTTTAACCAAGGAGGTTGGAGGCCAAACATGTGCAAATTCCAATTTTGGAACCCAGGTACATGAAGATAAAACTGTGGATGAGGCCCTGCTCTCTGAGTTCTTGGAAAAATTCCGTGAGTTTGAAGTCAGTCTGTGTGTGGTTCTTTGTCTAGACAGTGGATAGCTCTGAACTGCTTTGTCCCATCAGTCACTTTACATAAATACACCTCCACATTGACCTTACCTTGGAGATCCTACAGTGGACACCTCAAGGCACAGGAGAAGTAACACCAGAGGTGCCTCCGCATTAACCTCCAAATCCAGTGGCAAGACAGGTAGTCCAACAGCATCGTCCTCTCCCAAACCAACCTGTCTAGTGTCAGGGCGCGAATCACCCAAAACCAGCTCCACTGGCTGGGACATGACATTCACATTCCTGCCACCAGACTCCCCAAAGCAGCAGTTCTACTCAGAACTTAGCCGTGTCAGGAGACTCCCAGGAGGACAGCGGAAACGCTTTAGAGATGTCCTCACAGGATCCCTGGAGAGATGAAACATCCGCGTCGACTCCTTGGAGACCCTGGCTCCTGAACATCCCAGATGGAGAAAGGACATACGGGAAGGCATTGGACACCTCGAGGAACTTAAGGAACATGCAGAGGTCAGGCCGAGGCATCGGAGGGAGCACACAAACCTGCAAACTACTCACCTGCCTGATCCTCAAAGCACCACCTGCCCCTCATGTACCAGAGTCTGCAGATCATACACTGGTCTCATCAGCCATCTCAGAACCCATTGAACCGGAGTGGAAGCAAGTCATCCTCAATCCCGGGTGAATGCCTAAGAAGGGGAACTCTTTCCGGCTTCCTGGTTAATTTATTGTTTTGCACCATTCTGCAAAAGCAAACCCGCTCTGAAAACCTCAACATACTGAGTTTCACCTCCTCAATGAACAGACCTGATTAATACAGCCCCTCGACCGGCGGGGTGAGGATATCACAACATGTCAGTGTGAAGCCTTCTGTTCTGAAAACTGTCTCTCACTTGATCACATGAAGTGAGCACCAGATCTCCCGTTATTCCACCTGGAAACAGGGAGCATGGGGGGCAAAATGCTACTTTACACTTGGCACGATAGATGTGGGAGTTGTGCTAAAGTCAGGATGGACATTCAGACTCTCTCCTAGTTTCCTATAAACTCCTGGGACTATGTAATTGTAAAATAGAAACTGGAAATCTGCAAACTGGCATCTGGGTGCAACTATTTCAAGGTTGGACTGATATTAATGTCACTTAATGCCCCCAAAAGGATCAGATTTAAAGCTCATCTACCTGATATCAAATCATTGATTTGTTTGACATCGCCAGAATATTTTGTGTGAAATAGTTGAGAAGTGAAACATTTCAGAAGCAGCCAAGTTGACCTGCAGAGCTGCTGTGGGTAAAGTTCACTCTGTCTGAGCATGTTGTGGGCAGCGGCGACAGTGGAGTAACACTGGCACCTAGTGGCTCCACGTGCAACTGCAAGCACCGATTCTGCAGGCGTTTCAGTCTCAGACTCTAAAATTGTATCAGTCATTGGCTTTATCCTCCTACTCGACTCCCGTTTGCGCTTGTGGCATAGAACCAGATGGAAGTTAATGCACTCTTCCGCGCCATTCGGCCCGACATCTCTCTGCTTCACTCAAGCCTCAACCAGTCAAATACATTTTGAAGTGCAGTCACTGTTGTAATGTCGGGAAGGAGGCAGACAAGCTGCAAGATCAAGTGCAGGGTTATTCAGAAAGAACAGGGAGTGGGAGTAATTGGACAGGGAAGATGAAAACGAGGGATCATAAATGTAAGGTTGTCCTTAATAAATCCAATTGGGAATTCAGAAGGAGGTTCTTTAACCCAGGGAGCGGTGAGAATGTGGAATTACAGACCAAATGGAATGGGTTGAGGTCGAATAGAGACGATGCAGTTAAAGGGGAGCTGAATAAATACATGAGTGAGAAAGGAATAGGAGAATCTGTTGATAGGGTAAGATGAAGAGAGATGGGAGGAAGTCGCTCTTTCGAACAGCCAGGCCTGGATCGATGGGCTGAATGGCCTGGATTTGTCCTGCATGACACGATGACCCAATAAGACCCGTCAGCCTGCTGCCTTGTTTCAGATCCAAGACAGTTTCATTCCCCACCCACCCCCGCCCACTTGTGCTAAACGGGAGCTAAAGGGTTAAGTTCTTCACCGCACTGAACTCCAGTCATTGTGAAAATTCTTCAAAAGACACCGAGAGACTGAGAGACAAGTGGGTTAACAGTTTTGAACAGATGCTGAAGCCGCCGTCTGGAGGCAGGTGTTCCAGTCAGAGACGGATCTGGAGAGGTGTTTCGACTTTGCACTGTATGAATCATCAGAGACATGATTAAAGGTTCCAAGATCAACCATTTCCTATTTGTATGGACTTGTGTCCATTAGAGTAATGAGGGTAAGGGGAGATTTTCAAGATGTGGTCAGAAGTGTCTTGATAGAGAAACTGTATCCAGAGGGTAGTATCTACTGTCAGGAGGGTCGATAAACCAGGGACCAAGAATTGAAGGTAATTAGGAAAGGAACCAGAGTGGGAGATGAGTGGAATCTTTCTCCTCAGTGAATTGTTATCATGTGGAGGGCACTGACTGAAAGGGCGGTGGAAGACCATCCAATCGTAACTTCCAGATGTCAATTGGAGAAGTAGATGAAGGGGAGATTTATTAATGCAATGGAGAACTAGTCAGTGAATGGAAACTAGTTAGACAACTCTGTCAAAGAGCCAGTTCATTCAACAGTAGACATAAAAACTGACAGATAGACAGAGTGATAGAATGACAGCCCAGATAGACAGGTCTATCTCCCACAAGTGAGCTCTGTCAGTGTTTAGAGTTTTTGCTGAACTCCGGCGCCTTTCTGAGTCACTGTGCTGACTCCAGGCACAGTAATACACGGCTGATTGATTCACCAACAGGCTGGAGGACTCCAGGTAAAAATGGGTGTTGTCGGGTCTGCTGGCAGTGAAACCGTCCACCTCACCGGAAGGGTTGACCGTTCCAGCAGCGTAAGAATAGAAAAGGTTCTCGGGCTCACGGTCCAGATGCCATCGGTACCAGTAGAAAACAGAGCTAGCTGTTGCTTCAGTGTAAATACACTCGATCCTGACTAGAGTGCCTGGGGAATGAGATATGGAAGTGGGAGTCTGTTGGATCGACACGGCCCCCACATCTGTAAAACAGAGAGGGAGAGAGAGAGAGAAAGAGAGAGATTAACCCAGGGACAATGTCGATATTGTTATCAACAAGAAGAGGTAGAAGTGGCAGACAGAGAGAGTGAGAGCGGTGGGGACCAGTTAGAGGCAGAGAGGCTGAGATGAAGGCAAAGAGAGAGAGAGAGAGAGAATGAGAGACAGAGAAAGAAATATAGAGGGAGAAGGAGTGAAACAAAGACAGACAGAGACTGAGAATCAGAGACACATGTACATCATTGTAACCTCACAGTTCAGACACCTCCTTACCCGTTAACACCAACAACACAACCCAGAGCTGAGACACAGACATCTCTGGAGGGTGAAGGATCCGTGTGGTTTTATATGAAATGACTGAGCACTTTTATTGTCGAATATCTCAAAGTTCTGGGCACTGACTGAAATTCACAGCTTCCCTCTCCATCACTTTATCATTCGGATAGGCGGGACCCAGTTTTCTTTCATTTCCGGGGAGGGACCAATGTTAGACGCCTGTTAATCGCTTTCTGGAACTGCAGTTCTGTTTCATTAACATGTGCAGCCCGATCATTCGGAGCCCTGTCCAAATATGTGCACACTGTATTCCAGGTGTGTTCTCACCAAGACCCAATACAAGTGTAATACGACTTCCTTATTCTTGTACTCCCATCCCCCTTGCAACAAAGACCAACATGCCTGTAATTCAACAGAAGCACTTCTTTGGCTGCAGAACTCCTTTGGGAAGTTCCAGATCGGCTTTCCAACATTCTCCCCTCTTTCAGATACTGACGTTGACTATATAGAATTGCAGACAATATAGAACACAGCATCAGGTGAACGGATCTATACAGGTGTTGATGTTCCACAGGTACATCCTTTCATCCCTCTTTATCTCAACCTCTCAGCATCTCCTGTCAATCCTTTCTGCCTCGTATGTCTACTAGTTTCCCACTGAATACTATTTGCCTCTACCACTGCCTATGGTGGTTAGTTCCCCATTCTCACCAATCTCTGGGAAATGAGGTTTGTCCTGAATTTGGATTTTTCGTGACTATTTTATAGCTTATAATTCTGGTCTTGGGCCTCAAGTGAAAATATCTTCTCTACATCTATCCTATCAAACCTATGAATAATATTAAAGACTTCTTATCTGGGCACCCCTCATTTCTGGAGAAGGACCCCAGCCTGTTCGATCCTTACTGTTATGTATAATTATACCGTGATCTAAATGTGGTCAGAACTGTGCACAGTGCTCCAGTCTTCGTCCAACCAAAGTATAATGAGACCAGAACTGTGCACGGTTCTCCAAATGAAGTCTAACCAAGGTATGAGGAGACCTGAAATGTTCACAGTGCACCCAGTGTGTTTTAACCAAGGAGGTTGGATACCAAAAAATATGTACAGTCCAAGTGTGGAACCCAGGTACATGAGGATAAAACTATGGATCAGGCCCTGCTCTTTGACTCCTTGGTAAAATTACATGAGTTTGAGGTCAGTCTGTGTGTGATTCTTTGTCCAGACAGTGGATAACTCTGAACTGCTTTGTCCCATCAGTCACTGCTCACAAATACACCTCCACACTGACCTTACCTTGGAGAACCGACAGTAGACACCTCGAAGCACAGGAGAAGTAGCACCAGAGGTGCCTCCGCATTATCCACCAAATCCAGTGGCAAGACAGATAGTCCAACAGCATCGTCCTCTCCCAAACCAACCTGTCTAGTGTCAGGGCGCGAAACACCCCACACCAGCTCCACTGGCTGGGACATGTCATTCACATTCCTGCCACCAGACTCCTCATAGCAACTGATCTACTCAGAACTTGGTCGTGGCAGGAGACTCCCAGGAGGACAGCGGGAATGCTTCAGAGATGTCCTCACAACATCCCTGGAGAGATGAAACATCCACGTCGACTCCTTGGAGACCCTGGCTCCTGACCAAGCCCAGATGGAGAAAGGACAAACGGGAAGGCATTGGACACCTCGAGGAACTTAAGGAACATGCAGAGGTAAGGCCGAGGCATCGGAGGGAGCGCACAAACCTGCAAACTAATCACCTACCTGATCCTACAAGCACCACCTGCCCCTCATGTGCCAGAGTCTGCAGATCATACACTGGACTCATCAGCCATCTCAGAACCCATTGAACCGGAGTGGAAGCAAGTCATCCTCAACCCCGGGGAACTGCCTAAGAAGGTGAACTCTCTCCAGCTTCTGTGTTAATTTAATGTTTTGCAATGTTCTGCAAAAGCAAATCCGCTCTTAAAACCTCAACATACTGAGTTTCACCTCCTCAATGAACAGACCTGATTAATACAGCCCTTCCACCGGCAGGGTGAGGATATCACAACATGTCAGTGTGAAGCCTTCTGTTCTGAAAACTGTCTCTCACTTGATCACATGAAGTGAGCACCAGATCTCCCGTTATTCAACCTGGAAACAGGGAGCATGGGGGGAAAATGTTACTTTACACTTGGCACGATAGATGTGGGAGTTGTGCGAAAGTCAGGATGGACATTCAGCCTCTCTCCTAGTTTCCTACAAACACCTGGGACAGTGCAATTGTAAAATAGAACCTGGAAATCTACAAACTGGCATCTGGGTGCAAATATTTCAAGGTTGCACTGACATAATTGATACTTAATGACCCGTAAACGATCAGATTAAAAACTCATCTCCCTCATCTTCCATTGCCGGAATATTTTGTGTGAAATAGTTGAGAAGTGAAACATTTCAGAAGCAGCCAAGTTGACCTGTGGAGCTGCTGTGGGTAAAGCTCACTCTGTCTGAGCATGTTCTCGGCAGCGGCGACAGTGGAGTAACACTGGCACCTAGTGGCTCCAGGTGTAACTGCAAGCACCGATTCATCAGGCGTTTCAGTGTCAGACCCTGAACCTGTTTCAGTCATTAGTTATAATCTTCTACTCGACTCGTGTTGGCGCTTGTGGCACAGAAGTCGATGGAAGCTAATGCACAGATCCGCGCCATTCGGCCCCACAGCTCTCTGCTTCACTCCAGCCTCAACCAGTCAAATGTATTTTGAAATGCAGTAACTGTTGTAATGGTAGGAAGGAGACAGACAAGCTGCAAGATCAAGTGCAGGGTTAATCAGAAAGAACAGGGAGTGGCAGTAATTGGACAGGGAAGATGAAAACCAGGGATCATAAATGTAAGGTAGTCCTTAATAAATCCAATTGGGAATTCAGGAGGAGGTTCTTTAATCCAGGGAGCGGTGAGAATGTGGAATTAGCGACCAATGGAATGGGTTGAGGTCGAATAGAGACGATGCAGTTTAGTGGGGAGCTGAATAAATACATGAGTGAGAAAGTAATTGAAGAATCTGTTGATAGGGTAAGATGAAGAGAGATGGGAGGAGGTCGCTCTTTCGAACAGCGAGGCCAGTATCGATGGACTGAATACCCTGGATGTGTCCTGCATGATTCTATGATCCAATAAGAGCCGTCAACCTGCTGCCTTGTTTCAGGGTCAAGACAGTTTCATTTCCCCCCCTTGTGCTAAACGGGAGTTAAAGGGTTAAGTTCTTCACCACACTGAACTGCAGTCAATGTGAAAATTCTTCAAAAGACCCCGAGAGACTGAGAGACAAATGGGTTAACAGTTTTGAACAGATGCTGAAGCCGCTGTCTGGAGGCAGGTGTTCCAGTCAGAGACGAATCTGGAGAGGTGTTTCGACTTTGCACTGTATGAATCATCAGAGACATGATTAAAGGTTCCAAGATCAACCATTTCCTATTTGTATGGACTTGTGTCCATTAGAGTAATGAGGGTAAGGGGAGATTTGAAAGATGTGGTTAGAAGTGTCTTGATAGAGAAACTGTATCCAGAGGGTCGTATCTACTGTCAGGAGGGTCGATAAACCAGGGACCAAGAATTGAAGGTAATTGGGAAAGGAACCAGAGTGGGAGATGAGTGGAATCTTTCTCCTCAGTGAATTGTTATCATGTGGAGGGCATTGACTGAAAGGGCGGTGGAAGACCATCCAATAGTAACTTCCAGATGTCAATTGGAGAAGTAGATGTAGGGGAGATTTATTAGTGCAATGGAGAACTAGTCAGTGAATGGGAACTAGTTAGACAACTCTGTCAAAGAGCCAGTTCATTCAACAGTAGACATAGAAACTGACAGATAGTCAGAGTGATAGAATGACACCCCAGATAGACAGGTCTATCTCCCACAAGTGAGCTCTGTCAATGTTTACAGTTTTTGCTGAACTCCAGCGCCTTTCTGAGTCACTGTGCTGTCTCCAGGCACAGTAATACATGGTTGATTGATTCATCCACAGGCTGGAGGACTCCAGGTAAAAATGGGTGTTGTCGGGTCTCCTGGCGGTGAAACCGTCCACCTCACCAGAGGGACTGACCGTTCCAGCACCGTAGGAATAGAAAAGGTTCTGGGGCTCACGGTCCGGACGCCATCGGTACCAGTAGAAATAGGAGCCAGCTGTTGCTTCAGTGTAAGTACATTGGATCCTGACTGGAGAGCCTGGGGAATGGGATATGGAAGAGGGAGTCTGTTGGATCAACACAGCCCTCACATCTGTAAAACAGAGAGGGAGAGAGAGAGAGAAAGAAAGAGATTAACCCAGGGACAATATCTATATCGTTACCAACAAGAAGTGGTAGAAGTGGGCAGGCAGACAGAGATAGAGAGAGCGGTGGAGACCAGTTAGAGGCAGAGAGGCAGAGAGCGAGAGATAATGAGAGACAGAGAAAGAAATATAGAGGGAGAAGGAGAGAGACAAAGACAGACAGAGACTGAGAAGCAGAGACACATGTACATCATTGTAACCTCACAGTTCAGACACCTCCTTACCCCTTAACACCAACAACACAACCCAGAGCTGAGACACAGACATCTCTGGAGGGTAAAGGATCCGTGTGGTTTTATATGAAATGACTGAGCACTTTTATTGTCGAGTATCTCAAAGTTCTGGGTACTGTCTGAAATTCACAGCTTCCCTCTCCATCACTTTATCATTCGGATAGGCGGGACCCAGTTTTCTTTCATTTCCGGGGAGGGACCAATGTTAGACTCCTGGTAATCGCTTTCTGGAACTGCAGTTCTGTTTCATTGAAATCTGCAGCCCGATCATTCGGAGCCCTGTCCAAATATGTGCACACAGTACTCCAGGTGTGTTCTCACCAAGACCCAATACAAGTGTAATACGACTTCCTTATTCTTGTACTCCCATCCCCCTTGCAACAAAGACCAACATGCCTGTAATTCAACAGAAGCACTTCATTGGCTGTAGAACTCCTTGGGAAGTTCCAGATCGGCTTTCCAACTTTCTCCCCTCTTTCAGATACTGACGTTGACTATATAGAATTGCAGACAATATAGAACACAGCATCAGGTGAACGGATCTATACAGGTGTTGATGTTCCACAGGTACATCCTTTCATCCCTCTTTATCTCAACCTCTCAGCATCTCCTGTCAATCCTTTCTGCCTCGTATGTCTACTAGTATCCCACTGAATACTATTTGCCTCTACCACTGCCTATGGTGGTTAGTTCCCCATTCTCACCAATCTCTGGGAAATGAGGTTTGTCCTGAATTTGGATTTTTCGTGACTATTTTATAGCTTATAATTCTGGTCTTGGGCCTCAAGTGAAAATATCTTCTCTACATCTATCCTATCAAACCTATGAATAATATTAAAGACTTCTTATCTGGGCACCCCTCATTTCTGGAGAAGGACCCCAGCCTGTTCGATCCTTACTGTTATGTATAATTATACCGTGATCTAAATGTGGTCAGAACTGTGCACAGTGCTCCAGTCTTCGTCCAACCAAAGTATAATGAGACCAGAACTGTGCACCGTTCTCCAAATGAAGTCTAACCAAGGTATGAGGAGACCTGAAATGTTCACAGTGCACCCAGTGTGTTTTAACCAAGGAGGTTGGATACCAAAAAATATGTACAGTCCAAGTGTGGAACCCAGGTACATGAGGATAAAACTATGGATCAGGCCCTGCTCTTTGACTCCTTGGTAAAATTACGTGAGTTTGAGGTCAGTCTGTGTGTGATTCTTTGTCCAGACAGTGGATAACTCTGAACTGCTTTGTCCCATCAGTCACTGCTCACAAATACACCTCCACATTGACCTTACCTTGGAGAACCGACAGTAGACACCTCGAAGCACAGGAGAAGTAGCACCAGAGGTGCCTCCGCATTATGCTCCAAATCCAGTGGCAAGACAGATAGTCCAACAGCATCGTCCTCTCCCAAACCAACCTGTCTAGTGTCAGGGCGCGAAACACCCCACACCAGCTCCACTGGCTGGGACATGTCATTCACATTCCTGCCACCAGACTCCTCATAGCAACTGATCTACTCAGAACTTGGTCGTTGCAGGAGACCCCCAGGAGGACAGCGGGAATGCTTCAGAGATGTCCTCACAACATCCCTGGAGAGATGAAACATCCACGTCGACTCCTTGGAGACCCTGGCTCCTGACCAAGCCCAGATGGAGAAAGGACAAACGGGAAGGCATTGGACACCTCGAGGAACTTAAGGAACATGCAGAGGTAAGGCCGAGGCATCGGAGGGAGCGCACAAACCTGCAAACTAATCACCTACCTGATCCTACAAGCACCACCTGCCCCTCATGTGCCAGAGTCTGCAGATCATACACTGGACTCATCAGCCATCTCAGAACCCATTGAACCGGAGTGGAAGCAAGTCATCCTCAACCCCGGGGAACTGCCTAAGAAGGTGAACTCTCTCCAGCTTCTGTGTTAATTTAATGTTTTGCAATGTTCTGCAAAAGCAAACCCGCTCTGAAAACCTCAACATACTGAGTTTCACCTCCTCAATGAACAGACCTGATTAATACAGCCCCTCGACCGGCGGGGTGAGGATATCACAACATGTCAGTGTGAAGCCTTCTGTTCTGAAAACTGTCTCTCACTTGATCACATGAAGTGAGCACCAGATCTCCCGTTATTCCACCTGGAAACAGGGAGCATGGGGAGCAAAATGCTACTTTACACTTGGCACGATAGATGTGGGAGTTGTGCTAAAGTCAGGATGGACATTCAGACTCTCTCCTAGTTTCCTATAAACTCCTGGGACTATGTAATTGTAAAATAGAAACTGGAAATCTGCAAACTGGCATCTGGGTGCAACTATTTCAAGGTTGGACTGATATTAATGTCACTTAATGCCCCCAAAAGGATCAGATTTAAAGATCATCTACCTGATATCAAATCATTGATTTGTTTGACATTGCCAGAATATTTTGTGTGAAATAGTTGAGAAGTGAAACATTTCAGAAGCAGCCAAGTTGACCTGCAGAGCTGCTGTGGGTAAAGCTCACTCTGTCTGAGCATGTTCTGGGCAGCGGCGACACTAGAGTAACACTGGCACCTAGTGGCTTCACGTGCAACTGCAAGCACCGATTCTGCAGGCGTTTCAGTCTCAGACTCTAAAATTGTATCAGTCATTGGCTTTGTTATCCTACTCGACTCCCGTTTGCGCTTGTGGCATAGAACCAGATGGAAGTTAATGCACTCTTCCGCGCCATTCGGCCAGACAGCTCTCTGCTTCACTCAAGCCGCAACCAGTCAAATACATTTTGAAGTGCAGTCACTGTTGTAATGTCGGGAAGGAGGCAGACAAGCTGCAAGATCAAGTGCAGGGATATTCAGAAAGAACAGGGAGTGGGAGTAATTGGACAGGGAAGATGAAAACGAGGGATCATAAATGTAAGGTTGTCCTTAATAAATCCAATTGGGAATTCAGAAGGAGGTTCTTTAACGAAGGGAGCGGTCAGAATGTGGAATTCGCGACCAACTGGAATGGGTTGAGGTCGAATAGAGACAATACTGTTAAGGGGGGAGCTCAATAAATACATGAGTGAGAAAGGAATAGGAGAATCTGTTGATAGGGTAGGATGAAGAGAGATGGGAGGAGGTCGCTCTTTCGAACAGCCAGGCCAGGATCGATGGGCTGAATGGCCTGGATTTGTCCTGCATTATTCTATGATCCAATAAGACCCATCAACCTGCTGCCTTGTTTCAGGGCCAAGACAGTTTCATTCCCCACCCACACCTCCCCCACCCCCTTCCCCCACTTGTACTAAACGGGAGCTAAAGGGTTAAGTTCTTCACCGCACTGAACTCCAGTCATTGTGAAAATTCTTCAAAAGACACCGAGAGACTGAGAGACAAGTGGGTTAACAGTTTTGAACAGATGCTGAAGCCGCCGTCTGGAGGCAGGTGTTCCAGTCAGAGACGGATCTGGAGAGGTTTCTCGCCTTTGCACTGTATGAATCATCAGAGACATGATTAAAGGTTCCAAGATCAACCATTTCCAATTTGTATGGACTTGTGTCCATTAGAGTAATGAGGGTAAGGGGAGATTTGAAAGATGTTGTCAGAAGTGTCTTGATAGAGAAACTGTATCCAGAGGGTCGTATCTACTGTCAGGAGGGTCGATAAACCAGGGACCAAGAATTGAAGGTAATTGGGAAAGGAACCAGAGTGGGAGATGAGTGGAATCTTTCTCCTCAGTGAATTGTTATGATGTGGAGGACACTGACTGAAAGGGCGGTGGAAGACCATCCAATAGTAACTTCCAGATGTCAATTGGAGAAGTAGATGAAGGGAAGATTTATTAGTGCAATGG
This sequence comes from Heterodontus francisci, assembly GCF_036365525.1. NCBI lineage: Eukaryota > Metazoa > Chordata > Chondrichthyes > Heterodontiformes > Heterodontidae > Heterodontus > Heterodontus francisci. The sequence continues at coordinate 991,341 of NW_027140825.1, read as the reverse complement.
AGAACTAGTCAGTGAATGGGAACTAGTTAGACAACTCTGTCAAAGAGCCAGATTATTCAAAAGTAGACATAGAAACTGACAGATAGTCAGAGTGATAGAATGACACCCCAGATAGACAGGTCTATCTCCCACAAGTGAGCTCTGTCAATGTTTAGAGTTTTTGCTGAACTCCGGCGCCTTTCTGAGTCACTGTTCTGACTCCAGACACAGTAATACACGGCTGATTGATTCACCAACAGGCTGGAGGACTCCAGGTAAAAATGGGTGTTGTCGGGTCTCCTGGCGGTGAAACCGTCCACCTCACCGGAGGGAGTGACCGTTCCAGCACCGTAGGAATAGAAAAGGTTCTCGGGCTCACGGTCCAGATGCCATCGGTACCAGTAGAAAACAGAGCTAGCTATTGCTTCAGTGTAAGTACACTCGATCCTGACTGGAGAGCCTGGGGAATGGGATATGGAAGAGGGAGTCTGTTGGATCAACACGGCCCCCACATCTGTAAAACAGAGAGGGAGGGAGAGAGAGTGAAAGAGAGAGATTAGCACAGGGAAACTGTCTATATCGTTATCAACAAGAAGAGGTAGAAGTGGGCAGACAGACAGAGAGAGAGAGAGAGAGAGAGCGGTGGGGACCAGATGGAGGCAGAGAGGCAGAGCGAGAGTGAATGAGAGACAGAGAAAGAAATACAGAGTGAGAAGGAGAGAGACAAAGACAGACAGAGACTGAGAAGCAGACACATGTACATCATTGTAACCTCACAGTTCAGGCACCTCCTTACCCGTTAACACCAACAACACAACCCAGAGCTGAGACACAGCCATCTCTGGAGGGTGAAGGATCCGTGTGGTTTTATATGAAATGACTGAGAACTTTTATTGCAGAGTATCTCAAAGTTCTGGGCACTGACTGGAATTTGCAGCTTCTCTCTCCATCATCTTCAACATTTTCCTAGGCGGAGCCAAGCTTTCTATCTTTGCTCATGGGCTCACCGAGGACTCGTCATTTCTGGGGAGGGACCAATGTTTGAGCCCCAGCTCATCGGTTTCTGGGCCTGCAGTTCTGTTTCATGTCTTTGAAAGTTGCAGAAATGTGATGTAAACTATCTTCTGTGGTGGAGAGGTGATTAAATGGGTGGGTGTGTTGGGATCATCAATACCTTCAGTACTCCCCTGATCATAACCACATTCATCCTGACACCATCCTCACACTCATCATTAGCATCTGAGGCCACATTATCACCCTCGTCCCGACCGCCAGTATCTGTGTCAGCCTCACCCTCAGCAGCCTCATCACCATAAAGAGATTCTCACTCCATCATCATTATCAAGCTTGCTCACTTCCAATTGCATCTGAATGTATTCAGTGATGGGATGTGTGCATTGCTGGAAGGGTCATTTCAGAAAAGCTGAGATGTTACAAGAGTAAATGTTCACTATCTTTGGGTGCAGAGGAGATTCACCAGGATGTTGCCTGGGATGGAGCATTTCAGCTATGAAGAGAGACTGAAAAGTCTGTGGTTGTTTTCCTCAGAGCAGAGAAGGCTGAGGGGTGACCTGAGTGAAGTGAACAAATTATGAAGGGCATTGATAGGTTAGAAAGGAAGAAACGTTTTCCTTTAGTGGAGGGGTCAATAACCAGGCGACATAGATTTAACGTAAGGGGCAGGAGGTTTAGAGGGGATTTGAGGAAAAACGTTTTCACCCAGAGGGTGGCTGAACTCTGAAACGGACTGCATGAAGAGGTGATAGAGGCAGGAACCCTCACAACATTTAAGAAGTATTCAGATCAGCACGTGAAACACCATAGCATACTAGACTACGGGCCAAGAGCTGGAAAATGGGATTAAAATAGTTAGATGCTTGATGGCCAGCAGAGACACGATGGGACGAAGGGCCTGTTTCTGTGCTGTATAACTCGAAGACTCTATTTCGTTCCATGAAGGTCATCATTGGGTTTTTCCAACACTCCATGTTCAGGATTGCTCATACTTTCCATGACAAATTATTTATTTATTTAATTAATTGAATTTAATTTCCATTTTGCCCTGGTGGGAATTGAACTCATGTCTGGGGATCATTATTCCAGGCCTCCGAATTACGGGTCCAGTAACATAAGTGCTCTGCTACCGTACCACCTTGCTGAATGGGAGTTAAAGGGTTAAATTGTTCACTGGTCTGAACTGCTCGTTTCTTTGAAGAACACATTAAATGTGACTCGAGTCTGAGAAGAAAGTGGGTAAACAGTTTTCAGCAGCTTCTGAATTCGCTGTTAGGAGGCAGGTGTCCCAGAGATGAATGTATCTGGAGAGGGGTCTCGTCTGTGAACAATGTGAAACAGTGCTCAGATGGTTAAGGGTTCTGAGCTGAGTCAGTTCCTGTACATTGGGGAGTTGTTCGCCTCTGTGTAGTGAAGGTTAGAGAGAGATTAACCAGACTGGTATCAGGGATGAGGGACTTCAGTTACTGTGGAGAGACTGGAGAAGCTGAGGGTTTCTCTCAGAGCAGAGAAGGTTAATGGTAGATGAGATACAGATATTGAAGATCATAGAGGATTTTGATAGATAATTGATGACAAACCACATCATCAACTGGTCAATATATCGAAAATCTATGAAAAGGTGGTAATTCATTACATTACTGCAACATGTTTAATTAGGTCATACAAACTGTAAGCACCTAAATATAGAGTTAGACAGATAGAGAGACAGAGTGATAGATAACCAGGTAGAGAGATAGATAGATAGAGAGACAGAGTGATAGATAACCAGTTAGAAAGATATACAGATAGAGAGACAGAGTGATAGATAACCAGTTAGAGAGATATATAGATAGAGAGACAGAGAGATAGGTAACCAGGTATAGAGATAGATAGATAGAGAGACAGAGTGATAGATAACCAGTTAGAGAGATATACAGATAGAGAGACAGAGAGATAGATAACCAGTTAGCGAGATATATAGATAGAGAGACAGAGAGATAGATAACCAGTTAGAGAGATATATAGATAGAGAGACAGAGAGATAGATAACCAGGTAAGAGATAGATAGATCGAGAGACAGAGTGATAGATAACCAGTTAGAGAGATATATAGATAGAGAGACAGAGAGATAGATAACCAGTTAGAGAGATGGATAGATAGAGAGACAGTCAGGTAGACAGGTAGATACAGAGAGAGAGAGGTAGATCGAGGGAAAGTCAGATAGGTAGAGAAATAGCAAGCTGGATAGAGAGACAGTCAGGTAGACAGATAGATATAGAGAGAGGTTGAGAAATAGAGAGATAGAGGGAAATTCAGAGAGGTAGAGAAATAACGAGCCAGACAGAGAGACAGTCACTGCCCCTGTAAAAGACAGGGATGTTAATTGGCATTCTCTCATTTTACACCAGCTTGGTAACTAGAATGAGGTAGAGGGATGGAGGGAGAGGGAAAGAGAGGGAGGGAGAGAGAGGAATGGAGGGAGACTGTTGGAGAGAGGGAGAGAGAGAGATGGAGAGAGGGAGAGAGAGGGATGGAGAGAGGGAGCGACAGGAGGTTATTGATCAGTCATGATCTCCTTGAAGGGCGGTGTGTTTCCGAGGTGATGAATGTTCTCCTTGTGTTCCCAGGTCACTGTTAAAGTGTGTTCCAGACTCTGATGTTTATCATGGTTCTACAGCGCACTCCGCTGTCCCTTTGGAGAAAAAAAACACAGTGACATAAAACGACAACGTATGTATCTATCTCTCTATCTATCGATCTCTCTATCTATCTGTATTTATCTGATCTTCATTTCACATATTAAAATCTTTAATAATCTCTCTAAGAACGCTGAATGTTTACCCTTCAGTCTCTCCTTTCTGGAGCAAAGATCCCCCGATGTTCAAACTATCTTGATAACTTTAACCTCTGTGTTCTGATATCATTCCTGTGAAGTCGATTTCACAATTCTCCTGTGTTTCCATATCTAACCTGTTACTTTCTATTGAAATCCGCCTGTCTTCTTGTGAAAAACATGTTCCCAATGATAAAAACACCCAACAGGATGCAGCACCGCCTGATTTTATCTGAAACAGGTATTTCCTGCTGCCTTTGGGGTTTTTGTTGAACTGCACCATCTCTCTGAGTCAGTCTGAAGACTCCAGGCACAGAAATACACGGCCGAGTGATTCTCCCGAAGGCTGGAGGACTCCAGGTTGAACTGGGAATCAGTCTGTCTCTCGGCGGTGAAACCATCCACCGTCCGCTCTGGATCCACATAGTTAGCAGTATTGGAGTAAAACAACAGAAGTGTTGTTAACATCCTCAACAAGGGTGTCTGTTGTTCAGTTCCTAACTTATTGATTAGAAATCTCCAACTGTTCATATCCAGATTCCAAATGAACCTCATCGGCATTCCCAAATTAGCCACATGTAGATTCCCAATGATAGACATCTGGATTCCAAATGATCTGCTCCTGTGGAGGATGTATTCGTGTGTTGCTAATTTAACTAGACTCCTCATCCACAGCCTCAGCTAGTGTTTTCGTAACGTGAGAGTGAATCCCACCAATACAGATCATGAAATTGCAGCAATCCATTTAGTTCACTGATGTCCATTAGGGATGGAAATCTGCCTCCTTCACCTGGTCTGGCCTACTTGTGACTCCAGATCCACACATTGTGGTTGACTCTTAAAAGCCCTCTGCAATGACCTAGCAAGTCATCCAGTTCAAGGGCTATTAGGAATGGGCAATAAATGCTGGCCGAGCCGGCGAGGCCCACATCTCATGAACGAATTAAGAAAAACAGGCCGATGTTGATTCACAAATAGTCAGCTGGGAGTCCTGGCAATCATTTCCTGCAACACTGGCCCAAGGGAAGTAGGTTCAACAATATCTGGGTCACACTGGGCTGCTGATCTATTCGACAGCTTGGTCTGTGCTCATTACTGGGCCCATAACCATCAGGGTGGCTCAAATCTACTGCTGCCACCTGCTGGCGACAAATGAGCACTGAGATTCATTCTCTGCTGCCCCCTGCCGGGGGAGGATGAGCACAGAGATTCAATCTACTGCTGCCCCCTGTCGGTGGAAGATGAGCACTGAACTCCCGTTCATCCGCTGCAGGTTTTTGCAGCTGCAGATCTGCTTTCTCAAACACTGTGCGATACTGCAAGCGCAGAAATAGACAGCGGTGTGAGATGGAGCGGCGTCTCTCAGTGCCAAAGTAAACAGTGTATTGCTGGTTCTGTCTGCCTTAAATGACTCGGACGTGTAATTGGTAACAGACCCTTCTGTAGCAGAAAAGAACAGAGCTTCCAGTGCCCTGTCTGCTTGTTGTCTGTGCCAGTACATATCGGAATAGGCAGTATTGGTCAGCGTGCATCTGAGTGTTGTCGACTCTCCTGCTGCAATCGATAGGATAGAGGGCGACTGTTCCACATAGGAGGCGAGTATTCCTGTGGATGGAACATCGATTAGATTATCATTTCAGTCAATAATGGATTGGAGCAGGGGTTGCATTGCAAGAAAAAAAGGGCTTACATTGATATAGCGCCATTCAGGACCTCAGGACATCAGAAAGGGCTTTGCAACCAATGTAGTTACTCCCTCAGTACAGCCTCTGCGACAGTGCAGCACCCACTAAGTACTGCCTCTGTGACAGTGCTGCACTCCCTCAGTACTGCCTCTGTGACAGTGCAGCACACCCTCAGTACTGCCTCTGTGACAGTGCTGCACTCCCTCAGTACTGCCTCTGCGACAGTGCAGCACACCCTCAGTACAGCCTTTGCGACAGTGCAGCACTCCCTCACTACTGCCTCTGCGACAGTGCAGCACTTCCCCAGTACTGCCTCTGCGACAGTGCAGCACTCCCTCAGTACTGCCTCTGTGACAGTGCTGCACTCCCTCAGTACTGCCTCTGCGACAGTGCAGAACTCACTCAGTACAGCCTTTGCGACAGTGCAGCACTCCCTCACTACTGCCTCTGCGACAGTGCAGCACTTCCCCAGTACTGCCTCTGCGACAGTGCAGCACTCCCTCAGTCCTGACACGTGGTTTGTCAGCCTTGACATTGAGCTCAAATGTTCTGGAGTGAGACTCAGACACAGGAGTGTTCCGGACAGAATCACCCCTAACATTACAATACACTATTCGACACTGTTTCTGACTTTGACTTACGTGGGAACAGGGCAGGCATCAAGATTAGACAGAGAACTTCATGCAACATGATTTCTTCAGTCGATACTAACTCGATGTGTGAACGTGTGGAGTTTTCAACAACACACTTGCAGGCGGTTTCTATATTGTATCCAATCAAATACCCAGCATCCGGTTGTCATTGTGATTGGCAGTCACTTACTGCGACACTCTGCTCCACCCCACTACTTTGCATAGCAATGTTGTAGAATGATACAACACAGGAGGATAGGGGGAGATTGAATAGAGGTGTTCACATTTCAGAAAGGGATTTGATAGAGTATAATTCAGGGAAACTACCCTCTATACCCAGAGAGTGTGCCCATCCTTTATTGCCTCTGAGAAGGTGGTGGTGAACCATCTTCGGGAATACCTGCTGGGCCATATCAGAGGGCAGTTAACAGTCAACCACATTGCTGTGGGTCTGCAGTCACATATAGGCCAGACCAGGTAGGAATGGCGGATTTCCTTCCCTGAAGGTCATCAATGAATACGTTAGGTTTTTACGATACTCCATGTTCAGAATTGCTCTTACTTTCCATTACAGATTTTATTTATTTACTTAATTAAATTTAAATTCAATTTCTGCCCTGGTGAGAATTGAACTCAAGTCTGGGGATCATTAGTCCAGGCCTCTGGATTACTAGTCCAGTAACATAACTGCTCTGCTACCGTACCTCCTTGCTGAATGGAGGTTAAAGGGTTAAATTGTTCCCTGGTCTGAACTGCGAGTTTCTTTGAAGAACACATCAAATGTGACTCGAGTCTAAGATGAAAGTGGGTAAAGAGTTTTCAGCAGCTTCTGAACTCGCTGTCAGGAGGCAGGTGTCCCAGAGATGAAGTTATCTGGAGAGGGGTCTCACTTTGAACAGTGTGAAACAGCGCTCAGATTGTTAATTGCTCTGGGCTGAGTTAGTTCCTGTGCATTAGGGGGTTGTTCGCCTCTGTGTAGTGAAGGTTAGAGGGAGATTAACCAGACTGGTATCAGGGATGAGGGACTTCAGTTACTGTGGAGAGACTGGAGAAGCTGGGGGTTTCTGCCCTTAGAGCAGAGAAGGTTAATGGTAGATGTGATACAGATATTGAAGATCATAGAGGATTTTGATAGATAATTGATGATAAACCACATCTTCTACTGGTCAATATACAGAAAATCGATGAAAAGATGGTCATTCATTACATTACTGCAGTATGTTTAATTAGTTCATACAAACTGTAATTACCTAAAGATAGAGTTAGATAGATAGAGAGACAGAGAGATAGATAACCAGGTAGAGAGATAGATAGATAGAGAGACAGAGAGATAAACAATCAGGTGGACAGATAGATATGAACAATAAGCTTCAATCTACTGCTGCCCCCTGCCAGTTGAAGATGAGCACTGAACTCCCGTTCATCCGCTGCAGGTTTTTGCAGCTGCTGATCCGTTTTCTCAAATACTGTGCGATACTACAAGCGCAGAAATAGACAGCGGTGTGAGACGGAGCGGCGTCTTTCAGTGCCAAAGTAAACAGTGTATTGCTGGCTCTGTCTGCCTTAAATGACTCGGACGTGTAATTGGTGACAGACCCTGTTCCAGCAGAATAGAACAGAGCTTCCAGTGCCCTGTCTGCTTGTTGTCTGTACCAGTACATTAATGTGTAGCCAGTATTCTTCAGCGTGCATCTGAGTGTTGTCGACTCTCCTGCGGAAAGCGATAGGATAGAGGGTGACTGTTCCACATAGGAGGCGAGTATTCCTGTGGGACGGAACATCGATTAGATTATTATTTCAGTCAATAATGGATTGGAGCAGAGGCTGCATTACAAGAAAGAGAGGGCTTACATTAATATATCGCCATTCAGGACCTCAGGGCATCAGAAAGGGCTTTGCAACCAATGTAGTAACTCCCTCAGGACGGCCTCTGCGACAGTGCGGCACACCCGCAGTACTGCCTCTGCGAAAGTGCAGCACACCCGCAGTACTGCCTTTGCGACAGTCCAGCACTCCCTCAGCCCTGACACCTGGGGTGTTAGTTTTGCCTTTGAGCTCAAGTGTTCTGGAGTGAGACTCTGACACAGCAGTGTTACGGAACAGAATCACTGCTGACATTACAATACATTATTCGACACAGTTTCTGACTTTGACTTACGTGGGAAGAGTGCAGCCATCAAGATTAGACTGAGAACTTCATGCAACATGATTTCTTCATTCGATACGAACTCGATGTGTGAACGTGTGGAGTTTTCAACAACGCACTTGCAGGCAGTTTCTATATTGTATCCAATTAAATACCCAGCATCCGGTTGTCATTGTGATTGGCTGTCACTTACTGCGACACTCTGCTGCACCCCATTAATATACATAGCAATGTTGTAGAATGATACAACACAAGGGGATAGGGGGAGATTGAATAGAGGTGTTCACATTTCAGAAAGGGATTTGATAGAGTAGAATTCAGGGAAACAACCCTCTATACCCGGAGAGTGTGCCCATCCCTTATTGCCCTTGAGATGGTGGTGGTGAACCATCTTCGGGAATGCCTGCTGGGCAGTTAATAGTCAACAACATTGCTGTTGGTCTGGAGGCACATATCGGCCACACCGTGTAAGAACGGCATATTTCACTATGTTCACTATGGAGAAGGATGATGTAGGTGTAGATATCAGGGAGGGGGGTTGTGATATACTTGAACATATTAGCTTTTAAAGGGAGGAGTATTAGCTGTTTTAGCAGTCTTAAAAGTGGATAAGACCGCAGCCCGGATGAGACATATCCCAGGCTGTTATATGAGGCAAGGGAGGAGATTTCAGGGCCTCTGACACAAATTTTCAATTCTCTCTGGCCACAGGAGTGGTCTCAGAGAACTGGAGGACAGCGAATGTTGTACCATCATTCAAGAAGGACACTTGTGCTCTTCTGAACTCGCTGTCAGGAGGCAGGTGTCCCAGAGATGAAGTTATCTGGAGAGGGATCTCGCCTTTCAACAGTGTGAAACAGCGCTCAGATGGTTAAGGGTTCCGAGCTGAGTTAGTTCCTGTTCATTGGGGGGTTGTTCGCCTCTGTGTAGTGAAGGTTAGAGGGAGATTAACAAGACTGGTACCAAGGATGAGGGAGTTCAATTACTGTGGAGAGACTGGAGAAGCTGGGGGTTTCTCTCCTGAGAGCAGAGAAGGTTAATGGTAGATGTGATACAGATATTGAAGATGATAAAAGATTTTGATAGATAATTGATGACAAACCACATCATCTACTGGTCAATGTATAGAAAATCCTGGAAAAGACGGTCATTCATTATATTAGTGCAGCATGTTTAATTAGTTCATACAAAGTGTAATCACCCAAAGATAGAGTTGGATAGATAGAGAGACAGAGAGATAGATCACCAGGTAGAGAGATAGATAGATATCGAGAGAGGTAGAGAAATAGAGAGTTGGAGGGAAAGTCAGACAAGTAGAGAAATAGCGAGCTACATAGAGAGACAGTCACTGCCCTGTAAAAGACAGGAATGTTAATTCACATTCTCCCATTTAAGCCGGCTTTGTAGCTCGTGGTAGAGTGGGGAATGGAGAGAGAGGGAGCGAGAGAGATGGAGAGAGAGGGATGGAGAGAGAGGGATGGAAAGAGAGGGATGGAGAGAGAGGGATGGAGAGAGGGAGCGACAGAAAGTTATTGATAAGTCACGAACTCATTGAAGGGCGGAGTGTTTTCGAAGTGATAAATGTTCTCCTTGTGTTCCCAGGTCACTGTTAAACTGTGTTCCAGACTCTGATGTTTATCATGGTCCAACAGCGCACTCTGCTGTCCCTTTGGAGAAAGAAAACGCAGTGAAATAAAACCACACCGTATCCATCTATCTGTCTATCTGACTGTCTGTCTGTTTTTATCTGATCTTCATTTCAGATATTAAAATCTTTAATAATCTCTCTTAGACCGCTTAAAGTTTACTCTTGTCTCCTCCTTTCTGGAGAAATAAACCCCCGATGTTCAAACTTTCTTGATAACTTTAACCTCTGTGTTCTGATATCATTCCTGTAAAGTCTATTTCACAATTCCCCTGTGTTTCAATATCTAACCACTCAATTTCTATTTAAATCCGCCCTGTCTTCTTGTGAAAAACATGTTCCCAATGATAAAAACACCCAACAGGTCGCAGCACCGCCTGGTTTTATCTGAAACAGGTATTTCCTGCTGCCTTTGGGGTTTTTCTTGAACTGCTCCATCGCTCTGAGTCACTGTGAAGACTCCAGGTACAGAAATACACGGCCGAGTGATTCTCCCACAGGCTGGAGGACTCCAGGTTGAACTCGTACTCATTCGGTCTCTCGGCGGTGAAACCATCCACCGTCCCCTCTGGATCCACATAGTTAGCAATACTGGAGTAAAACATCAACAGCGGCTCCTTCCCCGGCTCTTGTCTGTACCAGTACATGTTGAAGTTACTGCGGCTCCCCTCCACAGTGCACCTCAGTTCCACTCCTTTCCTGGGAAATCTGGAGACAGCGGCGGGAGTCTGGCGGATAGTCTGTGAGTTCACATCTGGGAGAGAGATGGAGAGAGGAGGAGATCAGTAAACAGGGAGCATCTGGGAATGAAAGGGAGACAGGGAGAGGAGAGGAAGGTTATTAACGATAATCTTTGCATTTCATGCTCACTTACAATGAAACAGGATTATCAGACACAGTAACTGATACATCTTTCACTTCAACTTGTTCTCTTAATAGACACAGGAGTGAGAGCAGGAGCTTAGAGTCTTGTGAAGGTCCAAATCCACTCTTTACAAATCATTGGGAGGAACATGAAGAGCATTAGGAAGTGATACAATGTTGGAGACGCCCATTCCCCCAGGTCAACAAATCAGAATTGTATTGGCTGCCAATCTGCTTCTCTCTCTCTCTCTCTCTCTCTCTCTCTCTCTGTCCCCCTCTCTATCTCAGTCTCTCTGTCCCGCTCTCTCTCTCTCAGTCTCTCTGCCTCACTCTCACTGTCTCAGTCTCTCTATCCCCCTCTCTGTCTCAGGCTCTCTCTCTCTCACTCTCTCTGTTTCAGTCTCTCTGTCCGCCTCTCTCTCTCAGTATCTCTATCTCAGTCTCTCTGTCTCACTCTCTTTCACTCAGTCTCTCTGTCTCAGTCTCTCTGTCTCAGTCTCTCTGTTCCCCTCTCTGTCTCAGTCTCTCTGTCTCAGTCTCTCTGTCTCAGTCTCTCTTTTTCAGTCTGTTGTCTCTGTCAGTTTTCCTCTAAATCTCGTTCTGACCCTCTCTCACACTCGGTCTCCCTCTCTTTGTCTCTCTCACTGTGTGTGTGTATCCCTCTCTAAGGTGATGAATGTCCTTCTCCTGTCCATGTGTATGATGCTGGAGGGCTGGATGACCTCTGCCTCTTTCTGTTTTCCTATTAAATGTTTTACAGGCCATTGTGTATTCATGGTCCTAGAGCACCCTCTGTTAACCATATAGAGGAAGAAAACTCAGTGTCAGTGCAGTAAAACTCAAGTCGTTTTATAGTTAATTCTTCCTGATAGTTACACCTCAGATCTGGTGTTATCCTTGTTAATTGTTCTTTGCACATTCTCCACTACCTGTATATCTAATCTCTCACTACCACTCAAACCCATCTCTTCTTGTTATCATGAACACTTTCTCTCTGCAAAACGAAAGAAGTTCGAGGCTCCGAGCAGTTTTATCCTCCACAAGTGTTTCCTGCTGCCTTTAGGGTTTTTGTTGAACTGCTCCATCTCTGAGTCACTGTGATCTCTCCAGGCACAGAAATACACGGCCGAGTGATTCTCCCGCAGGCTGGAGGACTCCAGATTGAACTCGGAGTCTGTCGGTCTCTCGGCGGTGAAACCCTCCACCGTCCCCTCTGAGTTCTCCCTTTGTGCAGTTAGGGAGTAAAACATCAGCTGCGGCTCCTTCCCCGGGTATTGTCTGTACCAGTACATGTAAGGGTTACTGGTGCCATCCACGGTGCATTTCAGCTTCAGCTGCTCCTCAGAAAATTTGGAGACAGAGGCGGGAGTCTGGTGGATAGTCTGTGAGTTCACATCTGGGAAAGAGACAGGGAGAGGAGGAGATCAATAAACAGGGAAATTCAGTCCAGTGGGGAGAGAGAAAGAGAGAGAAGGAGAGAACGAAATAAATAAAACCATATCCTAAAGAAATGTTAAGTAGAATTATTGTTTCAATAAAATTCCTTACGGTGAAACAGGGTGATCAGAGTCAGTAACAGATACATCTTTTACTTGAAGCTGCCTTCTGAATCTGCAAAGGGGAGAGAGCAGGAGTGATGAGTGTTGTTAATAACCAACCCACTCTTTACAAATCATTGGGAGGAACAGGGAGAGCATTAGGAAGTGATGCAGAGATGGTGACGTTCATTTCCCACATCAACAAATGAGAATCGAGTTGGTTGCCAATGACCCACTTTCTCTCTCTCTCTCTGTCTCTCCCTGTCCTTTACTTGTGATGCTCCTTTCTTCCTCTCTGTCTCTCTTCTGTGCCTCCCTATATGTCTCAGTCTGTTTATTTCAGTCTCTCTCTCACAGATACACACACATTAGGTCTCTCTCTCTCTCTTTGTCTCTCTCTCTGTCTCTCTCGCTGTGTGTGTGTCTCTCTCTCTCTTCTCTCTCTCTAAGGATGTGGATTTCCTTCTCCTGGTCATGTATATCAACCTGGAGGACTGTATGTTCTCCCACTGTTTCAGTTTTCCTGTGAACTCCTTCTCAAAAGCCATTGTACATCACATGGTCCAAGAGCGTCCTCAGCTGTCCGTGTGGTGAAAATATACAGTGTCAGTCTATAACAGCCCCAGTCCTTTTATTGTTATTCATTCCTGATAGTTACAATCCTGAGATCACGGGATATTCTTATTCAATGAGCTGGAAGATGAATGGGCACGGATACAAAGCTGTGCATGTGTGTGCGTGTGTTTTTCACTCGCTCTGTCTTTAGTTAACTGTCTCCCTCTGTTTTACTGCTTGCTGTCTTTCTCTCCCTGTCTCATTCTGTGTGTGTGTGTGTCTGTCTCCCAATCTGTCTCACTCTCTTCCTCTGTGTTTTTTTGCTTTTCTCTCGCACTTCCTTCTTCCCCCTCTCTGTCCTCCTCTCTCTCCTCTGTCTGTCTCTCTGTCTCAGTCGCTTTCCCTCAGTCGCTTTCTCTCTGTCTATCTCTCAGTCTCTCTCTCTCTGTCTCTGTCTCTCTCTCTCTCTGTCTCTCTCTCACTCTCTGTCTCTCTCTGTCTCTCAGTCTCTCTCTCTCAGTCTCCCTCACTGTTTCTCTGTCTCAGTCTCTCTGTCTCAGTCTCTTCCTCTGTGTTTTTTGTTCTCCCTCTCTCTCTTTCTTGTTCCCCCTCTCTGTCCTCCTCGCTCTCCTCTCTCTTCTCCTGTCTGTCTCAATCTCTCTTTCTCAGTCTCTCTCTCTCAGTCTCTCTCAGTCTCTCTCTGTCTCAGTCCCAGTCTCTCTGTCTCAGTCTCTCTGTCTCTGTCAGTTTTCCTCTCAATCTTGTTCTATCCCTCTCTCACACACTCGGTCTCCCTCTCTTTGTCTCTCTCGTTGAGTGCGTGTGTATCCCTCTCTAAGGTGATGAATGTGCTTCTCCTGTCAATGTGTATGAAGCTCGAGGGCTGTATGATCTCTGCCTCTTTCTGTTTTCCTATGAAATGTTTGCCAGGCCATTGTGTATTCATGGTCCTAGAGCACCCTCTGTTAACCCTACAGAGGAGGACAACTCAGTGTCAATGCAGAAGAACTCAAGTCGTTTTTGTAGTTGATATTTCCTGATCGTTAGAACCTCAGATCTGGTGTTATCCTTGTCAATTGTTCTTTGCACATTCTCTACTACCTGTATATCTAATCTCTCACTACCACTCTGACCCATCTCTTCTTGTTATCATAAACACTTTCGCTCTGCAAAACGAAAGAAATTCGAGGCTTCGGGCAGTTTTACCCTCCACAGGTGTTTCCTGCTGCCTTTGGGGTTTTTGTTGAACTGCTCCAACTCTCTGAGTCACTGTGATCTCTCCAGGCACAGAAATACACGGCGGAGTGATTCTCCCGCAGGCTGGAGGGCTCCAGATTGAACTGGGAGCTAGTCGGTCTCTCGGCGGTGAAACCGTCCACCGCCTTCTCCGGATTTATGTGATCAGTACCTGTGGAGTAAAACATAAACTGTGGCTCCTTCCCCGGGTATTGTCTGTACCAGAACATGTCAGGGTTACTGCTGCCCTGCACGGTGCATTTCAACTTCACCTGCTCCTCAGAAAATTTGGAGACAGCGGCGGGAGTCTGGTGGATATTCTCTGAGTTCACATCTGGGAAAGAGACAGGGAGAGGAGGAGATCAGTAAACAGGGAAATTCAGTCCAGTGGGGAGAGAGAAAGAGAGAAATAAATAAATAAAAACATCACCTAAAGAAATGTTAAGTAGAATTATTGTTTCAATAAAATGCCTTACGGTGAAACAGGTTGATCAGAGTCAGTAACAGATACATCTTTTACTTTAAGCTGCCCTCTGAATCTGCAAAGGGGAGAGAGCAGGAGTGATGAGTGTTGTCAATAACCAACCCACTCTTTACAAATCATTGGGAGGAACAGGAAGAGCATTAGGAAGTGATGCAGAGATGGTGACGCCCAGGTAAACAAGTCAGAGTGGAGTAGTTTGACAATGTCTCTCTCTCTCTATCTGCATACATCCAGCTTTATGTCTACAACTCTTTCATTCTCTTTCTCTCTGTGTATCTGTGTGTGTTTGTGTGTGTGTGCATCTTTCTGTCTCTGTCTCCCTCTGTCCCGTTCATTTCCACTGAGCTTTTCCTCACGACGTCTCCCTGATTCACCTTCTCTGTCTCTATGTTTCATCACCGGATTGATTGAGAACCAGAGGTCACTTATTGATGGTAATTGGCAGAAGATCCAAAGGTGAACTGAGGAAACCTTTTGACACAGTGAATGGTTAGGATCTGGAATGCACAACCTGAGAGTGCGGGGGAGGCAGTTTCAATCGTCGCTTTCAAAAGGAAATTTGAATAATTATGTGTAAGGAAAATATGCAGTGTTATTTAGAAAGGGCAGGGGGAGTGGGACTAGCTGCAGAGACTAAGTACAGCAACAGGCTAACAGCATTGTGGAACATCCTGCATTCAGGCTGCAAGTGTGACCCTGAGATTCTAGTTAGCGGATACTTTTAATTCTCATTCCCACTCCCACCTCTCTGTACTCGACCTCCTTCTCTGCTCCAGTGAAGCTCAACAGAAACTCGAAGAAAAGCACATCATCTTTCAATTGGATACTTTGCAGCTTTCTGGGCTCAACAGTGAGTTAAACAATTTCTGATCTTAACAACTGCTCCGGTTTATATGGGCAGAGGTTTGTTGGTAATAATTGTGTTTCTGCTACTTTCACCTCCTCTAGACCCATCTCTTGTTCTTTACTTGACCCATTAACATCCCCTTTGTCTTGCACCAGCCTCAGTTTTGTTATTAAATCTCTCCTGCATTCCTCCCATTCTCCCTCTCCCTGGCTTTCTGCTGCTTAAAAGCTGATAGATCACTAAATCCTTCCAGTTCTGTTGAAAGGTCTACGACCTGATATGTTAATGTTTTGTCTCTCTCCACAGAGGCTGTCTGACCTGATTAGTATTTCCATCCTTATTTATTTATACCCCAGAAACGCAATGAGCCCCAATATAGTGACAGAGCGCCCAGAACCTAAACCATCCAGCATCTGCGGTACCTTGTGTTCAGTTCACCAGACTGTAACCGGGATGTATTTCTATAATTATCAGGAGAGGTTCATAGACAAGTTTCAAAGTCCCTGTTGAAACATCATCAATAATCTGATACTTATCACGGTCCTACACCGCCCTCTGCTGTCCCTTTGGATAAAGACAACACAGTCAGTGAATAAAACACAACAGTGTCTGTCTGCCTGCCAGCTATCTATCGACCTATCTCCCTACCTATCTGATCTTCACTTCACACATTAAACCCTTTTATAATCTTTCTAAGAACTATGAATGTTCACCCTTCAGTCTTCTCCTTTCTGGAGCAAAGATGTTCAAACTATCTTTGTTCCGATATCATTCCTGTAAAGTCTATTTCACACTTCCCCTGTGCTTCTGTATCTAACCTCTCACTTTCTGTTTAAATCCGCCCTGTCTTCTTGTGAAAAACACTTTTCCAATGCCAAAAACAACCAACAGGACGCAGCACCGCCTGGTTTTATCTGAAACAGGTGTTTCCTGCTGCCTTTGGGGTTTTTGTTGAACTGCTCCATCTCTCACTGTGAAGACTCCAGGCACAGAAATACACGGCCGAGTGATTCTCACGCAGGCTGGAGGACTCCAGTTTGAACTCGTATTTATTCAGTTTCTCGGCGGTAAAACCTTTCCCCGTCCCCTCTGGATCCACATAGTGAGCAGTACTGGAGTAAAACATCAACAGCGGCTCCTTCCCCGGGTGTTGTCTGTACCAGTACATGGAGATGCTACTGCTGCTCCCCTTGACAGTGCACCTCAGTTCCACTCCTTTCCCGGGAAATCTAGAGACAGCGGCAGGAGTCTGGTGGATAGTCTGTGAGTTCACATCTGGGAGAGAGATGGAGAGAGGAGGAGATCAGTAAACAGGGAGCATCTCTGAATGAAAGGAAGACAGGGAGAGGAGAGGAAAGTTATTAATGATAATCTTTGTATTTCACACTCACTTACAATGAAACAGGATTATCAGACCCAGTAACTGATACATCTTTCACTGTAACTTGTTCTCTTCATAGACACAGGAGTGACAGTAGGAGCTTAGAGTCTTGTGAGGTTCCAAATCCACTCTTTACAAATCTTTCCTGCTGCCTTTGGTGTTTTTGTTATTAGAATTAGAATTAGAACATTACAGCGCAGTACAGGCCCTTCGGCCCTCGATGTTGCACCGACCTGTGAAACCATCTGACCTACACTATTCCATTTTCATCCATATGTCTATCCAATGACCACTTAAATGCCCTTAAAGTTGGCGAGTCTACCACTGCTGCAGGCAGGACGTTCCACGCCCCTACTACTCTCTGAGTAAAGAAACTACCTCTGACATCTGTCCTATATCTATCACCCCTCAACTTAAAGCTATGTCCCCTCGTGTTTGCCATCACCATCCGAGGGAAAAGACTCTCACTATCCACCCTATCCAACCCTCTGATTATCTTATATGTCTCTATTAAGTCACCTCTCCTCCTCCTTCTCTCCAACGAAAACAACCTCAAGTCACTCAACATTTCCTCGTAAGACCTTCCCTCCAGACCAGGCAACATCCTAGTAAATCTCCTCTGCACCCTTTCCATAGCTTCCACATCCTTCCTATAATGCGGTGACCAGAACTGCACGCAATACTCCAGGTGCAGTCTCACCAGAGTTTTGTACAGCTGCAGCATGACCTCGTGGCTCCGAAACTCGATCCCCCTACTAATAAAAGCTAACACACCATATGCCTTCTTAACAGCCCTATTAACCTGGGTAGCAACCTTCAGGGATTTATGCACCTGGACACCAAGATCTCTTTGTTCATCTACACTACCAAGAATCTTCCCATTAGCCCAGTACTCTGCATTCCTGTTACTCCTTCCAAAGTGAATCACCTCGCACTTTTCCGCATTAAACTCCATTTGCCATCTCTCAGCCCAGCTCTGCAGCCTATCTATGTCCCGCTGTACCCTACAACATCCTTCGGCACTATCCACAACTCCACCGACCTTAGTGTCATCTGCAAATTTACTAACCCACCCTTCTACACCCTCTTCCAGGTCATTTATAAAAATGACAAACAGCAGTGGCCCCAAAACAGATCCTTGCGGTACACCACTAGTAACTAAACTCCAGGATGAACATTTGCCATTCACCACCACACTCTGTCTTCTTTCAGCTTGCCAATTTCTGATCCAAAGCTCTAAATCACCTTCAACCCCATACTTCCGTATTTTCTGCAATAGCCTACCGTGGGGAACCTTATCAAACGCCTTACTGAAATCCATATAGACCACATCCACGGCTTTACCCTCATCCACCTGTTTGGTCACCTTCTCGAAAAACTCAATAAGGTTTGTGAGGCACGACTTACCCGTCACAAAACCGTGCTGACTATCTCTAATGAACTTATTCTTTTCAAGATGATTACAAATCCTGTCTCTTGTAACCTTTTCCAACATTTTACCCACAACCGAAGTAAGGCTCACAGGTCTATAATTACCAGGGCTGTCTCTACTCCCCTTCTTGAATAAGGGGACAACATTTGCTATCCTCCAGTCTTCCAGCACTATTCCTGTCGACAATGCTGACATAAAGATCAAGGACAAAGTCTCTGCAATCTCCTCCCTGGCTTCCCAGAGAATCCTAGGATAAATCCCATCTGGCCCAGGGGACTTATCTATTTTCACACTTTCCAAAATTGCTAACACCTCCTCCTTGTGAACCTCAATCCCATCTAGCCGAGTAGTCTGAATCTCAGTATTCTTTCGCTCTGCTAAACGAAAGAAGTTCTCGGCTCCGAGCAGTTTTAAAGTCCACAGGTGTTTCCTGCTGCCTTTGGGGTTTTTGTTGAACTGCTCCATCTCTCTGAGTCACTGTGAAGACTCCAGGCACAGAAATACACGGCCGAGTGATCCTCCCGCAGGCTGGAGGACTCCAGGTTGAAGTCGAAGTTACTCGGTCTCTCGGCGGTGAAACCGTCCACCATCCCCTCTGATTTCACGTTTTGTGCAGCGATAGAGTAAAACATCATCTGCGGCTCCTTCCCCGGGTATTGTCTGTACCAGTACATGTATAGGATACTGGTGCTGCTGCCCTGCACAGTGCACTTCAGTTCCACTCTCTCACCAGGCAATTTAGAGACAGCGGTGGGAGTCTGGTGGATAGTCTGTGAGTTCACATCTGGGAAAGAGACAGAGAGATCAGTAAACAGGGAAATTCAGTGCCTTGGGGAGAGAGAAGAGAGAGAGAGAATCAAAAATAAATACAACGAAAGAAATGTTAAGTAGAATTATTGTTTCAATATAATCCCTTACGGTGAAACAGGGTGATCAGAGTCAGTAACAGATACATCTTTTACTTTAAGCTGCCCTCTGAATCAGCAAAGGGGAGAGAGCAGGAGTGATGAGTGTTGTCAATAACCAACCCACTCTTTGCAAATCATTGGGAGGAACAGGGAGAGCATTAGGAAGTGATGCAGAGATGGTGACGCCCAGGTCAACAAGTTAGAGTGGAGTAGGTTGACAACGTCTCTCTCTCTATCTATCTCAATCCGCCTTCCTCTCTCTTTCTTACTCTTTGTTTCTATCTCTCTCTCTCTCTCTCTCTCTGCATGTATCGAGCTTTATGTCTCCAACTCTTTCAATCTCTTTCTCACTCTGTATCTGTGTGTGTGTGTGTGTGTCGTTCTCTCTCTGTCTCCCTCTGTCCCGTTCATTTACGCTGAGTTTTTCCTCTCTATGTCTCCCTGATTCACCCTCTCTGTCTCTGTGTTTCATCACCGGATGTATTGAGTCCCTGTGCATTGGGGGTTGTTCCCCTCTGTGCAGTGAAGGTGAGAGGGATATTAACCAGACTGGTGCCAGGGATGAGGGACTTCAGTTACTGTGGAGAGACTGGAGAATGTGGGGGTTTCTCTACTTGCAGCACAGAAGGTTAATGGTAGATGTGATACAGACATTGAAGATCATAGAGGATTTTGATAGATAATTGATGACAAACCACATCATCGACTGGTCAATATATAGAAAATCTCTGAAAAGATGGTCATTCATTACATTATTACAGTATGTTTCATCAGTTCATACAAACTGTAATCAGCTAAAGATAGAGTTAGATAGATAGCGAGAAAGAGCGATAGATAATCAGGTAGAGAGATAGATAGATAGACAGATAGACAGTCAGGTACACAGATAGATATATAGAGAGGTAGAGAAATACAGAGATAGAGGGAAAGTCAGATAGGTAGAGATTTAGCGAGCTAGATAGAGAGGCAGTCACTGCCCATGTAAAAGACAGGGATGTTAATTGGCATTCTCTCATTTTACACCGGCTTTGTAGCGAGTGGGAGAGAGAGGGAGGGAGAGAGAGGGAGAGTGGGGATGGAGAAAGAGGGATGGCGAGAGGGGGAAAGAGGGGGATGGAGAGAGGGATGGAGAAAGAGCAATGGAGAGAGGGAGCGACAGGAAGTTATTGATCATTCCTGATCTCATTGAAGGTCGGAGTTTTTCCGAGGTGATGAATGGTCTCCTTGTGTTCCCAGGTCACTGTTAAAGTGTGTTGCAGACTCTGATGTTTATCATGGTCCTACAGTGCACTCTGCTGTCCCTTTGGAGAAAGGAAACACGTGACATGACACCACACCGTATCTGTCTGTCTGTCTGTCTATCTATCTATCTATCTGTCTGTCTGTCTATCTATCTATCTATCTATCTATCTATCTATCTATCTATCTGTGTCTGTCTGTCTATCGTGTTTATCCTTCAGTCTTCTCCTTTCTGGAGCAAAGATCCCCCACTGTTCAAATTAATCTTCATAACTTTAACCTCTGTGTTCATGTTAAGTGTATTTCGCAATTTCCCTGTTCTTCTTTCTAACCTGCGACCTTCTATTTAAATCCACCCTGTCTTCTTGCGGAAAACATGATCCCAATGATAAAAACACCCAACAGGACGCAGCACCGCCTGGTTTTATCTAAAACAGGTGTTTCCTGCTGCCTTTGGGGTTTTTATTGAACTGTTCCAATTCTCTGAGTCAGTGTGAAGTCTCCAGGCTCAGAAATACACGGCCGAGTGATTCTCCCGCAGGCTGGAGGTCTCCAGATTGAACTGGGAGTCAGTCGGTCTCTCGGCGGTGAAACCGCCCACTGTCCCCTCTGGATCCACATAGTTAACAGTACTGGAGTAAAACATCAACAGCGGCTCCTTCCCCGGGTATTGTCTGTACCAGTACATGGAGAGGTTACTGCTGCTCCCCTCCACGGTGCACCTCAGTTCCACTCATTTCTCGGGAAACCTGGAGACTGCGGCGGGAGTCTGGTGGATAGTCTGTGAGTTGACAACTGGGAGAGAGATGGAGAGAGGAGGAGATCAGTAAACAGGGAACTTCTGGGAATGGAAGGGAGACAGGGAGAAGACAGGAAGGTTCTGAAGGATAATCTTTGTATCCTTGAACCAGGATTATCAGAGCCAGGAACAGATACATCTCCCACTTGACACTGCCCTCTCAAACAGCAAAGGAAGTGGAACAGAGGAAATCAGTTCTGTGACTAACCAATCCGCTCTTTACAAGTCATTGAGTAAAACATGAAGGGCATGAGGAAGTCATGCAGTGTTGAACACGCCCCCTTCCAGCACCCAACCAATCAGAATGGACGTGGTTGCTTATGATGGTTGAGTGACTGGATTAAGTGTTGTTAACATCCCCAACAAGAGTGTCTGTTAGATCGGAGTCTGTTCCCTGTGGGGTATTTAGATAGGAGTCTGTTCCCGGGGGGGGGGGGTGTTTAGATAGGAGTCTGTTCCGGGGGTGGGGGGGGGGCGGTATTTAGATAGGAGTCTGTTCCCGGGGGGGGGTATTTAGATAGGAGTCTGTTCCGGGGGTGGGGGGGGGGGTATTTAGATAGGAGTCTGTTCCCGGGGGGGGGTATTTAGATAGGAGTCTGTTCCGGGGGTGGGGGGGGCGGTATTTAGATAGGAGTCTGTTCCCGGGGGGGTATTTAGATAGGAGTCTGTTCCCGGTGGGGGTATTTAGATAGGAGTCTGTTCCCGGGGGGGGGGGGTATTTAGATAGGAGTCTGTTGTGGGGTATTTAGATAGGAGTCTGTTCCTCGGGGGGGGGGGGTATTTAGATAGGAGTCTGTTGTGGGGTATTTAGATAGGAGTCTGTTCCCGGGGGGGTATTTAGATAGGAGTCTGTTCCCGGGGGGGGTATTTAGATAGGAGTCTGTTGTGGGGTATTTAGATAGGAGTCTGTTCCTCGGGCGTGGTGGGGTATTTAGATAGGAGTCTGTTCCCAGTGGGGTATTTAGATAGGAGTCTGTTGTGGGGTATTTAGATAGGAGTCTGTTCCTCGGGCGTGGTGGGGTATTTAGATGGGAGTCTGTTCCTCGGGCGTGGTGGGGTATTTAGATGGGAGTCTGTTCCTGGGGGGGGGGGGTATTTAGATGGGGGTCTGTTCCCGGGGCCCGGGGGGGTATTTAGATAGGAGTCTGTTCCCGGGGGGGTATTTAGATAGGAGTCTGTTCCCTGTGGGGTATTTAGATAGGAGTCTGTTGTGGGGTATTTAGATAGGAGTCTGATCCTCGGGGGTGGTGGGGTATTTAGATAGGAGGCTGTTCCTGGGGGGGTATTTAGATAGGAGTCTGTTCCCGGGGGGGGGGGGGTGTTTCGATAGGAGTCTGTTCCGGGGGGGGTGTATTTAGATAGGAGTCTGTTCCCTGTGGGGTATTTAGATAGGATCCTGTTCCGGGGGTGGGGGGGGGGGTATTTAGATAGGAGTCTGTTCCTGGGGGGGGGGTATTTAGATAGGAGTCTGTTCCGGGGGAGGGGGGGCGGTATTTAGATAGGAGTCTGTTCCTGGGGGGGGGGTATTTAGATGGGGGTCTGTTCCCGGGGCCCGGGGGGGGGGTGGTATTTAGATAGGAGTCTGTTCCCGGGGGGGGTATTTAGATAGGAGTCTGTTCCCGGTGGGGTATTTAGATAGGAGTCTGTTCCCGGGGGGGGGGGGGGTATTTAGATAGGAGTCTGTTGTGGGGTATTTAGGTAGGAGTCTGTTCCTCGGGGGTGGTGGGGTATTTAGATAGGAGGCTGTTCCTGGGGGAGGTATTTAGTTAGGAGTCTGTTCCTGGGGGAGGTATTTAGATGGGAGTCTGTTCCTGGGGGAGGTATTTAGATGGGAGTCTGTTCCTCGGGCGTGGTGGGGTATTTAGATAGGAGTCTGTTCCTGGGGGGGGTATTTAGATGGGGTCTGTTCCCGGGGCCCGGGGGGGGTATTTAGATAGGAGTCTGTTCCCGGTGGGGTATTTAGATAGGAGTCTGCTCCCGGGGGGGTATTTAGATAGGAGTCTGTTCCCGGTGGGGTATTTAGATAGGAGTCTGTTCCCGGGGGGGGGGTATTTAGATAGGAGTCTGTTCCCGGTGGGGTATTTAGATAGGAGTCTGTTGTGGGGTATTTAGATAGGAGTCTGTTCCTCGGGGGTGGTGGGGTATTTAGATAGGAGGCTGTTCCTCGGGGGTGGTGGGGTATTTAGATAGGAGGCTGTTCCTGGGGGAAGGGTATTTAGATGGGGGTCTGTTCCCGGGGCCCGGGGGGGTATTTAGATAGGAGTCTGTTCCCGGTGGGGTATTTAGATAGGAGTCTGTTGTGGGGTATTTAGATAGGAGGCTGTTCCTGGGGGGGGTATTTAGATGGGGGTCTGTTCCCGGGGCCTGGGGGGGGGTATTCAGATAGGAGTCTGTTCCTGGGGGGGGGTATTTAGATGGGGGTCTGTTCCCGGGGCCCGGGGGTGGGGGTGGTATTTAGATAGGAGTCTGTTCCCGGGGGGGGGGGGGGTATTTAGATAGGTGTCTGTTCCCGGTGGGGTATTTAGATAGGAGTCTGTTCCCGGGGGGGGGGGGGTATTTAGATAGGAATCTGTTGTGGGGTATTTAGATAGGAGTCTGTTCCTCGGGGGTGGTGGGGTATTTAGATAGGAGGCTGTTCCTGGGGAGGTATTTAGATAGGAGTCTGTTCCTGGGGGAGGTATTTAGATGGGAGTCTGTTCCTCGGGGGTGGTGGGGTATTTAGATAGGAGGCTGTTCCTCGGGGGTGGTGGGGTATTTAGATAGGAGGCTGTTCCTGGGGGTGGGTATTTAGATGGGGGTCTGTTCCCGGGGCCCGGTGGGGGGGTATTTAGATAGGAGTCTGTTCCCGGTGGGGTATTTAGATAGGAGTCTGTTGTGGGGTATTTAGATAGGAGTCTGTTCCTCGGGGGTGGTGGGGTATTTAGATAGGAGTCTGTTCCTGGGGGAGGGGGGTATTTAGATGGGGGTCTGTTCCCGGGGCCCGGGGGGGGTATTTAGATAGGAGTCTGTTCCTGGGGGGGTATTTAGATGGGGGTCTGTTCCCGGGGCACGGGGGGGGGGGTATTTAGATAGGAGTCTGTTCCTGGGGGGGTATTTATATGGGGGTCTGTTCCCGTGGCCCGTGGGGGGGGGGTATTTAGATAGGAGTCTGTTCCCTGTGGGGTATTTAGATAGGATCCTGTTCCGGGGGTGGGGGGGTATTTAGATAGGAGTCTGTTCCTGGGGGGGGTATTTAGATAGGAGTCTGTTCCTGGGGGAGGTATTTAGATGGGAGTCTGTTCCTCGGGGGTGGTGGGGTATTTAGATAGGAGGCTGTTCCTCGGGGGTGGTGGGGTATTTAGATAGGAGGCTGTTCCTGGGGGGGGGGTATTTAGATGGGGGTCTGTTCCCGGGGCCCGGGGGGGGGTATTTGGATAGGAGTCTGTTCCCGGGGGGGTATTTAGATAGGAGTCTGTTCCCGGTGGGGTATTTAGATAGGAGTCTGTTGTGGGGTATTTAGATAGGAGTCTGTTCCTGGGGGGGGGTATTTAGATGGGGGTCTGTTCCCGGGGCCCGGGGGGGGGGGTATTTAAATAGGAGTCTGTTCCTGGGGGGGTATTTAGATGGGGGTCTGTTCCCGGGGCCCGGGGGGGGTATTTAGATAGGAGTCTGTTCCTGGGGGGGTATTTAGATGGGGGTCCGTTCCCGGGGCCCGGGGGGGGGGTATTTAGATAGGAGTCTGTTCCCTGTGGGGTATTTAGATAGGATCCTGTTCCGGGGGTGGGGGGGGGTACTTAGATAGGAGTCTGTTCCCGGGGGGGGGTATTTAGATAGGAGTCTGTTCCGGGGGTGGGGGGGCGGTATTTAGATAGGAGTCTGTTCCTGGGGGGGTATTTAGATGGGGGTCTGTTCCCGGGGCCCGGGGGGCGGGGTGGTATTTAGATAGGAGTCTGTTCCCGGGGGGGGGTATTTAGATAGGAGTCTGTTCCCGGTGGGGTATTTAGATAGGAGTCGGTTCCCGGGGGGGGGGGTATTTAGATAGGAGTCTGTTGTGGGGTATTTAGATAGGAGTCTGTTCCTCGGGGGTGGTGGGGTATTTAGATAGGAGGCTGTTCCTGGGGGAGGTATTTAGATAGGAGTCTGTTCCTGGGGGAGGTATTTAGATGGGAGTCTGTTCCTGGGGGAGGTATTTAGATGGGAGTCTGTTCCTCGGGCGTGGTGGGGTATTTAGATAGGAGTCTGTTCCTGGGGGGGGGTATTTAGATGGGGGTCTGTTCCCGGGGCCCGGGGGGGGGGTATTTAGATAGGAGTCTGTTCCTCGGGGGTGGTGGGGTATTTAGATAGGAGGCTGTTCCTGGGGGGGGGGGGGTATTTAGATGGGGGTCTGTTCCCGGGGGGGGGGGAGGTATTTAGATAGGAGTCTGTTCCTGGGGGGGGGGGTATTTAGATAGGATCCTGTTCCGGGGATAGATAACCAGTTAGAGAGATATACAGATAGAGAGACAGAGAGATAGATAACCAGGTAAGAGATAGATAGATCCAGAGACAGAGTGATAGGTAACCAGGTAGAGAGATAGATAGATAGAGAGACAGAGTGATAGATAACCAGTTAGAGAGATATATAGATAGAGAGACAGAGTGATAGGTAACCAGTTAGAGAGATATATAGATAGAGAGACAGAGAGATAGGTAACCAGGTAGAGAGATATATAGATAGAGAGACAGAGTGATAGATAACCAGGTAGAGAGATATATAGATAGAGAGACAGAGAGATAGATAACCAGTTAGAGAGATATATAGATAGAGAGACAGAGTGATAGATAACCAGTTAGAGAGATATATAGATCGAGAGACAGAGTGATAGATAACCAGTTAGAGAGATATTTCGATAGAGAGACAGAGAGATAGATAACCAGTTAGAGAGATATATAGATAGAGAGACAGAGAGATAGATAACCAGGTAGAGAGATATATAGATAGAGAGACAGAGAGATAGATAACCAGTTAGAGAGATATATAGATAGAGAGACAGAGAGATAGATAACCAGTTAGAGAGATGGATAGATAGAGAGACAGTCAGGTAGACAGGTAGATACAGAGAGAGAGAGGTAGAATCAGGGAAACTCAGATAGGTAGAGAAATAGCAAGCTGGATAGAGAGACAGTCAGGTAGACAGATAGATATAGAGAGAGGTTGAGAAATAGAGAGATAGAGGGAAATTCAGAGAGGTAGAGAAATAACGAGCCAGACAGAGAGACAGTCACTGCCCCTGCAAAAGACAGGATGTTAATTGGCATTCTCTCATTTTACACCAGCTTGGTAACTAGAATGAGGTAGAGGGATGGAGGGAGAGGGAAAGAGAGGGAGGGAGAGAGAGGAATGGAGGGAGACTGTTGGAGAGAGGGAGAGAGAGAGATGGAGAGAGTGAGAGAGAGGGATGGAGAGAGGGAGCGACAGGAAGTTATTGATCAGTCATGATCTCCTTGAAGGGCGGTGTGTTTCCGAGGTGATGAATGTTCTCCTTGTGTTCCCAGGTCACTGTTAAAGTGTGTTCCAGACTCTGATGTTTATCATGGTCCTACAGCGCACTCCGCTGTCCCTTTGGAGAAAAAAAACACAGTGACATAAAACGACAACGTATGTATCTATTTCTCTATCTATCGATCTCTCTATCTATCTGTATTTATCTGATCTTCATTTCACATATTAAAATCTTTAATAATCTCTCTAAGAACGCTGAATGTTTACCCTTCAGTTTCTCCTTTCTGGAGCAAAGATCCCCTGATGTTCAAACTATCTTGATAACTTTAACCTCTGTGTTCTGATATCATTCCTGTGAAGTCGATTTCACAATTCTCATGTGTTTCCATATCTAACCTGTTACTTTCTATTGAAATCCGCCTGTCTTCTTGTGAAAAACATGTTCCCAATGATAAAAACACCCAACAGGATGCAGCACCGCCTGATTTTATCTGAAACAGGTATTTCCTGCTGCCTTTGGGGTTTTTGTTGAACTGCACCATCTCTCTGAGTCAGTCTGAAGACTCCAGGCACAGAAATACACGGCCGAGTGATTCTCCCGAAGGCTGGAGGACTCCAGGTTGAACTGGGAATCAGTCTGTCTCTCGGCGGTGAAACCATCCACTGTCCCCTCTGGATCCACATAGTTAGCAGTATTGGAGTAAAACATCAACAGCGGCTCGTTCCCCGGGTATTGTCTGTACCAGTACATGTTGAGGTTACTGCTGCTCCCCTCCACAGTGCACATCAGTTCCACTCCTTTCCCGGGAAATCTGGAGACAGCGGCGGGAATCTGGTGGATAGTCTGTGAGTTCACATCTGGGAGAGAGATGGAGAGAGGAGGAGATCAGTAAACAGGGAATTTCTGGGAATGAAAGAAAGACAGGGAGAGGAGAGGAAGGTTCTGACTGATAATCTTTGTATTTGGCACTTACGTTGAACCAGGATTATCAGAGCCAGGAACAGATACATCTCCCACTTGACACTGCCCTGTCAAACAGCAAAGGCAGTGGAACAGATGAGATCAGTTCTGTGGCTAACCAATCCGCTCCTGACAAATCATTGAGTAAGACATGAAGGGCATGAAGACGTGATGCAGTGTTGGACACGCCCCCTTCCACCACCCAACCAATCAGAATGGACGTGGTTGCTTATGATGGCTGAGTGACTGGATTAAGTGTTGTTAACATCCTCAACAAGGGTGTCTGTTGTTCAGTTCCTAACTTATTGATTAGAAATCTCCAACTGTTCATATCCAGATTCCAAATGAACCTCATCGGCATTCCCAAATTAGCCACATGTAGATTCCCAATGATAGACATCTGGATTCCAAATGATCTGCTCCTGTGGAGGATGTATTCGTGTGTTGCTAATTTAACTAGACTCCTCATCCACAGCCTCAGCTAGTGTTTTCGTAACGTGAGGGTGAATCCCACCAATACAGATCATGAAATTGCAGCAATCCATTTAGTTCACTGATGTCCATTAGGGATGGAAATCTGCCTCCTTCACCTGGTCTGGCCTACTTGTGACTCCAGATCCACACATTGTGGTTGACTCTTAAAAGCCCTCTGCAATGACCAAGCAAGTCATCCAGTTCAAGGGCTATTAGGAATGGGCAATAAATGCTGGCCTCGCTGGCGAGGCCCACATCTCATGAACGAATTAAGAAAAACAGGCCGATGTTGATTCACAAATAGTCAGCTGGGAGTCCTGGCAATCATTTCCTGCAACACTGGCCAAAGGGAAGTAGGTTCAACAATATCTGGGTCACACTGGGCTGCTGATCTATTCGACAGCTCGGTCTGTGCTCATTACTGGGCCCATAACCATCAGGGTGGCTCAAATCTACTGCTGCCACCTGCTGGCGGAAAATGAGCACTGAGATTCAATCTACTGCTGCCACCTGCTGGAGACAAATGAGCACTGAGATTCATTCTCTGCTGCCCCCTGCCGGGGGAGGATGAGCACAGAGATTCAATCTACTGCTGCCCCCTGTCGGTGGAAGATGAGCACTGAACTCCCGTTCATCCGCTGCAGGTTTTTGCAGCTGCGGATCCGCTTTCTCAAACACTGTGCGATACTGCAAGCGCAGAAATAGACAGCGGTGTGAGATGGAGTGGCGTCTCACAGTGCCAAAGTAAACAGTGTATTGCTGGCTCTGTCTGCCTTAAATGACTCGGACGTGTAATTGGTAACAGACCCTTCTGTTGCAGAAAAGAACAGAGCTTCCAGTGCCCTGTCTGCTTGTTGTCTGTACCAGTACATATAGGAATAGGCAGTATTGGTCAGCGTGCATCTGAGTGTTGTCGACTCTCCTGCTGCAATCGATAGGATAGAGGGCGACTGTTCCACATAGGAGGCGAGTATTCCTGTGGATGGAACATCGATTAGATTATCATTTCAGTCAATAATGGAATGGAGCAGGGGTTGCATTGCAAGAAAAAAAGGGCTTACATTGATATAGCGCCATTCAGGACCTCAGGACATCAGAAAGGGCTTTGCAACCAATGTAGTTACTCCCTCAGTACAGCCTCTGCGACAGTGCAGCACCCACTAAGTACTGCCTCTGTGACAGTGCTGCACTCCCTCAGTACTGCCTCTGCGACAGTGCAGCACTCCCTCAGTACTGCCTCTGTGACAGTGCTGCACTCCCTCAGTACTGCCTCTGCGACAGTGCAGAACTCACTCAGTACAGCCTTTGCGACAGTGCAGCACTCCCTCACTACTGCCTCTGCGACAGTGCAGCACTTCCCCAGTACTGCCTCTGCGACAGTGCAGCACTTCCTCAGTCCTGACACGTGGTTTGTCAGCCTTGACATTGAGCTCAAATGTTCTGGAGTGAGACTCAGACACAGGAGTGTTCCGGACAGAATCACCCCTAACATTACAATACATTATTCGACACTGTTTCTGACTTTGACTTACGTGGGAACAGGGCAGGCATCAAGATTAGACAGAGAACTTCATGCAACATGATTTCTTCAGTCGATACTAACTCGATGTGTGAACGTGTGGAGTTTTCAACAACACACTTGCAGGCGGTTTCTATATTGTATCCAATCAAATACCCAGCATCCGGTTGTCATTGTGATTGGCAGTCACTTACTGCGACACTCTGCTCCACCCCACTACTTTGCATAGCAATGTTGTAGAATGATACAACACAGGAGGATAGGGGGAGATTGAATAGAGGTGTTCACATTTCAGAAAGGGATTTGATAGAGTATAATTCAGGGAAACTACCCTCTATACCCAGAGAGTGTGCCCATCCTTTATTGCCTCTGAGAAGGTGGTGGTGAACCATCTTCGGGAATACCTGCTGGGCCATATCAGAGGGCAGTTAACAGTCAACCACATTGCTGTGGGTCTGCAGTCACATATAGGCCAGACCAGGTAGGAATGGCGGATTTCCTTCCCTGAAGGTCATCAATGAATACGTTAGGTTTTTACGACACTCCATGTTCAGAATTGCTCTTACTTTCCATTACAGATTTTATTTATTTACTTAATTAAATTTAAATTCAATTTCTGCCCTGGTGAGAATTGAACTCAAGTCTGGGGATCATTAGTCCAGGCCTCTGGATTACTAGTCCAGTAACATAACTGCTCTGCTACCGTACCTCCTTGCTGAATGGAGGTGAAAGGGTTAAATTGTTCACTGGTCTGAACTGCGTGTTTCTTTGAAGAACACATCAAATGTGACTCGAGTCTAAGATGAAAGTGGGTAAAGAGTTTTCAGCAGCTTCTGAACTCGCTGTCAGGAGGCAGGTGTCCCAGAGATGAAGGTATCTGGAGAGGGGTCTCACTTTGAACAGTGTGAAACAGCGCTCAGATGGTTAATGGTTCTGCGCTGAGTTAGTTCCTGTGCATTAGGGGGTTGTTCGCCTCTGTGTAGTGAAGGTTAGAGGGAGATTAACCAGACTGGTATCAGGGATGAGGGACTTCAGTTACTGTGGAGAGACTGGAGAAGCTGGGGGTTTCTGCCCTTAGAGCAGAGAAGGTTAATTAGATGTGATACAGATATTGAAGATCATAGAGGATTTTGATAGATAATTGATGATAAACCACATCTTCTACTGGTCAATATATAGAAAATCTATGAAAAGATGGTCATTCATTACATTACTGCAGTATGTTTAATTAGTTCATACAAACTGTAATTACCTAAATATAGATTTAGATAGATAGAGAGACAGAGAGATAGATAACCAGGTAAAGAGATAGATAGATAGAGAGACAGAGAGATAAACAATCAGGTGGACAGATAGATATGAACAATAAGCTTCAATCTACTGCTGACCCCTGCCAGTTGAAGATGAGCACTGAACTCCCGTTCATCCGCTGCAGGTTTTTGCAGCTGCTGATCCGCTTTCTCAAACACTGTGTGATACTACAAGCGCAGAAATAGACAGCGGTGTGAGATGGAGCGGCGTCTCTCAGTGCCAAAGTAAACAGTGTATTGCTGGCTCTGTCTGCCTTAAATGACTCGGATGTGTAATTGGTGACAGACCCTGTTCCAGCAGAATAGAACAGAGCTTCCAGTGCCCTGTCTGGTTGTTGTCTGTACCAGTACATATAGGAATAGGCAGTATTGGTCAGCGTGCATCTGAGTGTTGTCGACTCTCCTGCTGCAATCGATAGGAAAGAGGGTGACTGTTCCACATAGGAGGAGAGTATTCCTGTGGGACGGAACATCGATTAGATTATTATTTCAGTCAATAATGGATTGGAGCAGAGGCTGCATTGCAAGAAAGAGAGGGCTTACATTAATATATCGCCGTTCAGGACCTCAGGGCATCAGAAAGGGCTTTGCAACCAATGTAGTTACTCCCTCAGTACTGCCTCTGCGACAGTGCGGCACTCCCTCAGTACTGCCTCTGCAACAGTGCAGCACTCCCTCAGTACTGCCTCTGTGACAGTGCTGCACTCCCTCAGTACTGCCTCTGCGACAGTGCAGCATACCCTCAGTACTGCCTCTGCGACAGTGCAGCACACCCGCAGTACTGCCTCTGCGACAGTCCAGCACTCCCTCAGCCCTGACACCTGGGGTGTTAGTTTTGACTTTGAGCTCAAGTGTTCTGGAGTGAGACTCTGACACAGCAGTGTTATGGAACAGAATCACCGCTGACATTACAATACATTATTCGACACAGTTTCTGACTTTGACTTACGTGGGAAGAGTGCAGCCATCAAGATTAGACTGAGAACTTCATGCAACATGATTTCTTCATTCGATACTAACTCGATGTGCGAACGTGTGGAGTTTTCAACAACGCACTTGCAGGCGGTTTCTATATTGTATCCAATTAAATACCCAGCATCCGGTTGTCATTGTGATTGGCAGTCACTTACTGCGACACTCTGCTCCACCCCATTACATTGTGTAGCAATGTTGTAGAATGATGCAACACAGGAGGATAGGGGGAGATTGAATAGAGGTGTTCACATTTCAGAAAGGGATTTGATAGAGTAGAATTCAGGGAAACAACCCTCTGTACCCGGAGAGTGTGCCCATCCCTTATTGCCCTTGAGTTGGTGGTGGTGAACCATCTTCGGGAATGCCTGCTGGGCAGTTAATAGTCAACAACATTGCTGTTGGTCTGGAGGCACATATAGGCCAGACCGTGTAAGAACGGCATATTTCACTATGTTCACTATGGAGAAGGATGATGTAGGTGTAGATATCAGGGAGGGGGGTTGTGATATACTTGAACATATTAGCTTTTAAAGGGAGGAGTATTAGCTGTTTTAGCAGTCTTAAAAGTGGAAAAGACCGCAGCCCGGATGAGACATATCCCAGGCTGTTATGTGAGGCAAGGGAGGAGATTTCAGGGCCTCTGACACAAAATTTCAATTCTCTCTGGCCACAGGAGTGGTCTCAGAGGACTGGAGGACAGCGAATGTGGTACCATTATTCAAGAAGGACACTTGTGCTCTTCTGAACTCGCTGTCAGGAGGCAGGTGTCCCAGAGATGAAGTTATCTGGAGAGGGATCTCGCCTTTCAACAGTGTGAAACAGCGCTCAGATGGTTAAGGGTTCCGAGCTGAGTTAGTTCCTGTTCATTGGGGGGTTGTTCGCCTCTGTGTAGTGAAGGTTAGAGGGAGATTAACCAGACTGGTACCAGGGATGAGGGAGTTCAATTACTGTGGAGAGACTGGAGAAGCTGGGGGTTTCTCTCCTGAGAGCAGAGAAGGTTAATGGTAGATGTGATACAGATATTGAAGGTGATAAAAGATTTTGATAGATAATTGATGACAAACCACATCATCTACTGGTCAATGTATAGAAAATCCTGGAAAAGATGGTCATTCATTATATTAGTGCAGCATGTTTAATTAGTTCATACAAAGTGTAATCACCTAAATATAAAGTTGGATAGATAGAGAGACAGAGAGATAGATCACCAGGTAGAGAGATAGATTGATATCGAGAGAGGTAGAGAAATAGAGAGTTGGAGGGAAAGTCAGACA
The DNA here is from genome assembly GCF_036365525.1 of Heterodontus francisci. Lineage (NCBI taxonomy): Eukaryota > Metazoa > Chordata > Chondrichthyes > Heterodontiformes > Heterodontidae > Heterodontus > Heterodontus francisci. Next base: position 958,168 of record NW_027140825.1, on the reverse strand, counting down.
GGTAGAGAAATAGCGAGCTACATAGAGAGACAGTCACTGCCCCTGTAAAAGACAGGAATGTTAATTCGCAAACTCCCATTTTACGCCGGCTTTGTAGCTAGTGGTAGAGTGGGGAATAGAGAGAGAGGGAGCGAGAGAGATGGAGAGAGAGGGATGGAGAGAGAGGGATGGAGAGAGAGGGATGGAGCGAGAGGGATGGAGAGAGGGAGCGACAGAAAGTTATTGAAAAGTCACGAACTCATTGAAGGGCGGAGTTTTTTCGAGGTGATGAATGTTCTCCTTGTGTTCCCAGGTCACTGTTCAACTGTGTTCCAGACTCTGATGTTTATCATGGTCCAACAGCGCACTCTGCTGTCCCTTTGGAGAAAGAAAACGCAGTGAAATAAAACCACACCGTATCTATCTATCTGTCTATCTGACTGTCTGTCTGTTTTTATCTGATCTTCATTTCAGATATTAAAATCTTTAATAATCTCTCTAAGACCGCTGAAAGTTTACCCTTGTCTTCTCCTTTCTGGAGAAATAATCCCCCGATGTACAAACTATCTTGATAACTTTAACCTCTGTGTTCTGATATCATTCCTGTCAAGTCTATTTCACAATTCCCCTGTGTTTCTATATCTAACCTCTCAATTTCTATTTAAATACGCCCTGTCTTCTTGTGAAAAACATGTTACCAATGATAAAAACACCCAACAGGACGCAGCACCGCCTGGTTTTATCTGAAACAGGTATTTCCTGCTGCCTTTGGGGTTTTTCTTGAACTGCTCCATCGCTCTGAGTCACTGTGAAGACTCCAGGCACAGAAATACACGGCCGAGTGATTCTCCCACAGGCTGAAGGACTCCAGGTTGAACTCGCACTAATCAGGTCTCTCGGCGGTGAAACCATCCACCGTCCCCTCTGGATCCACATAGTTAGCAGTACTGGAGTAAAACATCAACAGCAGCTCCTTCCCCAGCTCTTGTCTGTACCAGTACATGTTGAAGTTACTGCGGCTCCCCTCCACAGTGCACCTCAGTTCCACTCCTTTCCCGGGAAATCTGGAGACAGCGGCGGGTGTCTGGTGGATAGTCTGTGAGTTCACATCTGGGAGAGAGATGGAGAGAGGAGGAGATCAGTAAACAGGGAACATCTGGGAATGAAAGGGAGACAGGGAGAGGAGAGGAAAGTTATTAACGATAATCTTTGTATTTCATGCTCACTTACAATGAAACAGGATTATCAGACACAGTAACTGATACATCTTTCACTTCAACTTGTTCTCTTAATAGACACAGGAGTGAGAGCAGGAGCTTAGAGTCTTGTGAAGGTCCAAATCCACTCTTTACAAATCATTGGGAGGAACATGAAGAGCATTAGGAAGTGATACAATGTTGGAGACGCCCATTCCCCCAGGTCAACAAATCAGAATTGAATTGGCTGCCAATCTGCTTCTCTCTCTCTCTCTCTCTCTCTCTCTCTCTCTCTCTCTCTATCTATCTATCTATCTATCTCTATCAGAGTTTACCTTCTGCTCTCTTGCACTCCCTCTCTGTCTCTCTCTCTCTCTCACCTCATGTGTCTCGGGATATGTCTCCCACTCTCTTCCTTTCTCAGATTCTCTCTCCCTCTCTATCTCAGTCTGTCTTCACTCACTTTCTCTCTCTGACTCTCCCTCTCTCCTCATATATCTAAGGTTATGTCTCCCATTCTCTCCTTCTCTCTGACTCTCCCTCTCTCATACTCTTGTTATCTCTTTAGTTATTTCCCTTTCTCTGCCTCTCTCTAGATCTATCTCCCTATCCATCACAGGCTCTTTATCACAGTCTCTCTTTCTCTCCGTCTCTCTCTCAGTGTCCCTCTCTCTCTCATTATGTGTCTCTTGCTGTCTCACTGTCTTTGCCTCTATCTCCGTCTCCCTCTCTGTCTCAGTCACTTTAACTCTGTCTGTCGTTTTTCCTCTCACTCACTGAACCTCGCTCTCTCTTTTACACACATGCACTCTCTTTCTCTCTCTAAAGGAGTGGGTGTCCTTGTCCTGCTAATGTGTATCAAGCTGGATCGACATGATCTCCTGCTATCTTAGTTGTCTCACTAAATCCTTCTCAAAGCCATTGTCTGGTCCATGGTCCTGGATCCCCCTCTGCTGTCCCTGTGGAGAAGGTAAACACAGGGTCAGTGCATAAAAACCCAGATTATTGTCATTGATTCCTGATAGTTACATTCTGAGATCTCGTGACATCCTCATTAATCGTTCATTGCACCCTCGGCAGTACCTGTAAATCTAGTGTGTCACTATAATCATAACTCAACTCTTTTTTTTGTAACAAACACTTTCACTCTGCATAAGGAAACAACAGGTAGAGGCACCAAACGGTTTTATCCCCCACAGGTGTTTCCTGCTGCCTTTGGGATTTTTGTTGAACTGCTCCATCTCTCTGAGTCACTGTGGTCTTTCCAGGCACAGAAATACACGGCCGAGTGATTCTCCCGCAGGCTGGAGGACTCCAGGTTGAACTTGGAGTCAGTTGGTCTCTCGGCGGTGAAACCCTCCACCGTCCCCTCTGAGTCCACTCTTTGTGCAGTTAGGGAGTAAAACATCAGTTGCAGCTCCTTCCCCGGGTATTGTCTGTACCAGTACATGTAAGGGTTACTGGTACCATCCACGGTGCATTTCAGCTTCACCTGCTCCTCAGAACATCTGGAGACAGTGGCGGGAGTCTGGAGGATAGTCTGTGAGTTCACATCTGGGAAAGAGACAGGGAGAGGAGGAGATCAGTAAACAGGGAAATTCAGTCCAGTGGGGAGAGAGAAAGAGAGAGAAGGAGAGAACGAAATAAATAAAACCATATCCTAAAGAAATGTTAAGTAGAATTATTGTTTCAATAAAATTCCTTACGGTGAAACAGGGTGATCAGAGTCAGTAACAGATACATCTTTTACTTTAAGCTGCCTTCTGAATCTGCAAAGGGGAGAGAGCAGGAGTGATGAGTGTTGTTAATAACCAACCCACTCTTTACAAATCATTGGGAGGAACAGGGAGAGCATTAGGAAGTGATGCAGAGATGGTGACGTTCATTTCCCACATCAACAAATGAGAATCGAGTTGGTTGCCAATGACCCACTTTCTCTCTCTCTCTCTGTCTCTCCCTGTCCTTTACTTGTGATGCTCCTTTCTTCCTCTCTGTCTCTCTTCTGTGCCTCCCTATATGTCTCAGTCTGTTTATTTCAGTCTCTCTCTCACAGATACACACACATTAGGTCTCTCTCTCTCTCTCTCTCTTTGTTTGTCTCTCTCGCTGTGTGTGTGTCTCTCTCTCTCTCTCTCTTTGTCTCTCTCTCTCTCTTCTCTCTCTCTAAGGATGTGGATTTCCTTCTCCTGGTCATGTATATCAACCTGGAGGACTGTATGTTCTCTCACTGTTTCAGTTTTCCTGTGAACTCCTTCTCAAAAGCCATTGTACATCACATGGTCCAAGAGCGTCCTCAGCTGTCCCTGTGGTGAACATATACACAGTGTCAGTCTATAACAGCCCCAGTCCTTTTATTGTTATTCTTTCCTGATAGTTACAATCCTGAGATCACGGGATATTCTTATTCAATGAGCCGGAAGATGAATGGGCACGGATACAAAGCTGTGCATGTGTGTGCGTGTGTTTTTCACTCGCTCTGTCTTTAGTTAACTGTCTCCCTCTGTTTTACTGCTTGCTGTCTTTCTCTCCCTGTCTCATTCTGTGTGTGTGTGTGTCTGTCTCCCAATCTGTCTCACTCTCTTCCTCTGTGTTTTTTTTGCTTTTCTCTCGCACTTCCTTCTTCCCCCTCTCTGTCCTCCTCTCTCTCCTCTGTCTGTCTCTCTGTCTCAGTCGCTTTCCCTCAGTCGCTTTCTCTCTGTCTCTCTCTCAGTCTCTCTCTCTCTGTCTCTGTCTCTCTCTCTCTGTCTCTCTCTCACTCTCTGTCTCTCTCTGTCTCTCAGTCTCTCTCTCTCAGTCTCCCTCACTGTTTCTCTGTCTCAGTCTCTCTGTCTCAGTCTCTTCTTCTGTGTTTTTTGTTCTCCCTCTCTCTCTTTCTTGTTCCCCCTCTCTGTCCTCCTCGCTCTCCTCTCTCTTCTCCTGTCTGTCTCAATCTCTCTTTCTCAGTCTCTCTCTCTCAGTCTCTCTCAGTCTCTCTCTGTCTCAGTCTCAGTCTCTCTGTCTCAGTCTCTCTGTCTCTGTCAGTTTTCCTCTCAATCTTGTTCTATCCCTCTCTCACACACTCGGTCTTCCTCGATTTGTCTCTCTCGTTGAGTGTGTGTATATCCCTCTCTAAGGTGATGAATGTGCTTCTCCTGTCAATGTGTATGAAGCTCGAGGGCTGTATGATCTCTGCCTCTTTCTGTTTTCCTATTAAATGTTTGCCAGGCCATTGTGTATTCATGGTCCGAGAGCACCCTCTGTTAACCCTACAGAGGAGGAAAACTCAGTGTCAGTGCAGAAAAACTCAAGTCTTTTTCTAGTTGATCTTTCCTGATAGTTACAACCTCAGATCTGGTGTCATCCTTGTTAATTGTTCTCAGCACATTCTCTACTACCTGTATATCTAATCTCTCACTACCACTCTAACCCATCTCCTCTTGTTATCATAAACACTTTCGCTCTGCAAAACGAAAGAAATTCGAGGCTTCGGGCAGTTTTACCCTCCACAGGTGTTTCCTGCTGCCTTTGGGGTTTTTGTTGAACTGCTCCAACTCTGAGTCACTGTGATCTCTCCAGGCACAGAAATACACGGCCGAGTGATTCTCCCGCAGGCTGGAGGGCTCCAGATTGAACTGGGAGCTAGTCGGTCTCTCGGCGGTGAAACCGTCCACCGCCTTCTCCGGATTTATGTGATCAGTACCTGTGGAGTAAAACATAAACTGTGGCTCCTTCCCCGGGTATTGTCTGTATCAGAACATGTCAGGGTTACTGCTGCCCTGCACGGTGCATTTCAACTTCACCTGCTCCTCAGAAAATTTGGAGACAGCGGCGGGAGTCTGGTGGATATTCTATGAGTTCACATCTGGGAAAGAGACAGGGAGAGGAGGAGATCAGTAAACAGGGAACTTCTGTCCAGTGGGAGAGAGACAGAGAGAAATAAATAAATAAAAACATCACCTAAAGAAATGTTAAGTAGAATTATTGTTTCAATAAAATGCCTTACGGTGAAACAGGGTGATCAGAGTCAGTAACGGATACATCATTTACTTTAACCTGCCCTCTGAATCAGCAAAGGGGAGAGAGCAGGAGTGATGAGTGTTGTTAATAACCAACCCACTCTTTACAAATCATTAGGAGGAACAGGAAGAGCATTAGGAAGTGATGCAGAGATGGTGACGCCCAGGTAAACAAGTCAGAGTGGAGTAGGTTGACAATGTCTCTCTCTCTCTCTCTATCTGCATACATCCAGCTTTATGTCTGCAACTCTTTCATTCTTTTTTCTCTCTCTGTATCTGTGTGTGTTTGTGAGTGTGTGCATCTTTCTGTCTCTGTCTCCCTCTGTCCCGTACATTTCCACTGAGCCACTACGTCTCCCTGATTCACCCTCTCTGTCTCTGTGTTTCATCACCGGATTGATTGAGAACCAGAGGTCACTTATTGATGGTAATTGGCAGAAGATCCAAAGGTGAACTGAGGAAACCTTTTGACACAGTGAATGGTTAGGATCTGGAATGCACTACCTGAGAGTGCGGGGGAGGCAGTTTCAATCGTCGCTTTCAAAAGGAAATTTGAATAATTATGTGTAAGGAAAATATGCAGTGTTATTTAGAAAGGGCAGGGGGAGTGGGACTAGCTGCAGAGACCAAGTACAGCTACAGGCTAACAGCATTGTGGAACATCCTGCATTCAGGCTGCAAGTGTGACCCTGAGATTCTCGTTAGCGGATACTTTTAATTCTCATTCCCACTCCCACCTCTCTGTCCTCGACCTCCTTCTCTGCTCCAGTGAAGCTCAACAGAAACTCGAAGAAAAGCACATCATCTTTCAATTGGATACTTTGCAGCTTTCTGGGCTCAACAGTGAGTTAAACAATTTCTGATCATAACAACTGCTCCGGTTTATATGGGCAGAGGTTTGTTGGTAATAATTGTGTTTCTGCTATTTTCACCTCCTCTAGACCCATCTCTTGTTCTTTACTTGACCCATTAACATCTCCTTTGTCTTGCACCAGCCTCAGTTTTGTTATTAAGTCTCTCCTTCATTCCTCCCATCCTCCCTCTCCCTGGCTTTCTGTTGCTTAAAAGCTGATAGATCACTAAATCCTTCCAGTTCTGTTGAAAGGTCTACGACCTGATATGTTAATGTTTTGTCTCTCTCCACAGAGGCTGTCTGACCTGATTAGTATTTCCATCCTTATTTATTTATACCCCAGAAACGCAATGAGCTCCAATATAGTGACAGAGCGCCCAGAACCAAAACCATCCAGCATCTGCGCTTCCTTGTGTTCAGTTCACCAGACTGTAACCGGGATGTAGTTCTATAATTATCAGGAGAGGTTCATAGACAAGTTTCAAAGTCCCTATTGAAACATCATCAATAATCTGATACTTATCACGGTCCTACACCGCCCTCTGCTGTCGCTGTGGATAAAGACAACACAGTCAGTGAATAAAACACAACTTTGTCTGTCTGCCTACCAGCTATCTATCGACCTATCTCCCTACCTATCTGATCTTCACTTCACACATTAAACCCTTTCATAATCTTTCTAAGAACTATGAATGTTCACCCTTCAGTCTTCTCCTTTCTGGAGCAAAGATGTTCAAACTATCTTTGTTCCGATATCATTCCTGTAAAGTCTATTTCACAATTCCCCTGTGCTTCTATATCTAACCTCTCACTTTCTGTTTAAATCCGCCCTGTCTTCTTGTCAAAAACACTTTTCCAATGCCAAAAACACCCAACAGGACGCAGCACAGCCTGGTTTTATCTGAAACAGGTGTTTCCTGCTGCCTATGGGGTTTTTGTTGAACTGCTCCATCTCTCACTGTGAAGACTCCAGGCACAGAAATACACGGCCGAGTGATTCTCACGCAGGCTGGAGGACTCCAGTTTGAACTCGTACTTATTCAGTTTCTCGGCGGTAAAACCTTTCCCCGTCCCCTCTGGATCCACATAGTTAGCAGTACTGGAGAAAAACATCATCAGCGGCTCCTTCCCCGGGTGTTGTCTGTATCAGTACATGGAGATGCTACTGCTGCTCCCCTTGACAGTGCACATCAGTTCTACTCCTTTCCCGGGAAATCTGGAGACAGTGGCGGGAATCTGGTGGACAGTCTGTGAGTTCACATCTGGGACAGAGATGGACAGAGGAGGAGATCAGTAAACAGGGAACTTCTGGGAATGAAAGGAAGACAGGGAGAAGAGAGGAAGGTTATTAACGATAATCTTTGCATTTCATACTCACTTACAATGAAACAGGATTATCAGACACAGTAACTGATACATCTTTCACTGTAACGTGTTCTCTTAATAGACACAGGAGTGACAGTAGGAGTTTAGAGTCTTGTGAAGGTCCAAATCCACTCTTTACAAATCTTTCCTGCTGCCTTTGGTGTTTTTGTTATTAGAATTAGAATTAGAATTAGAACATTACAGCGCAGTACAGCACCTTCGGCCCTCGATGTTGCGCCGACCTGTGAAACCATCTGACCTACACTATTCCATTTTCATCCATATGTCTATCCAATGACCACTTAAACGCACTTAAAGTTGGCGAGTCTAATACTGCTGCAGGCAGGGCGTTCCACGCCCCTACTACTCTCTGAGTAAAGAAACTACCACTGACATCTGCCCTATATCTATCACCCCTCAACTTCAAGCTATGTTCCCTCGTGTTTGCCATCACCATCCGAGGAAAAAGACTCTCACTATCCACCCTATCTAGCCCTCTGATTATCTTATATGTCTCCATTAAGTCACCTCTCCTCCTCCTTCTCTCCAACGAAAACAACCTCAAGTCCCTCAACATTTCCTCGTAAGACCTTCCCTCCATACCAGGCAACATCCTAGTAAATCTCCTCTGCACCCTTTCCATAGCTTCCACATCCTTCCGATAATGCGGTGACCAGAACTGCACGCAATACTCCAGGTGCAGTCTCACCAGAGTTTTGTACAGCTGCAGCATGACCTCGTGGCTCCGAAACTCGATCCCCCTACTAATAAAAGCTAACACACCATATGCCTTCTTAACAGCCCTATTAACCTGGGTAACAACCTTCAGGGATTTATGCACCTGGACACCAAGATCTCTCTGTTCATCTACACTACCAAGAATCTTCCCATTAGCCCAGTACTCTGCATTCCTGTTACTCCTTCCAAAGTGAATCACCTCGCACTTTTCCGCATTAAACTCCATTTGCCATCTCTCAGCCCAGCTCTGCAGCCTATCTATGTCCCGCTGTACCCTACAACATCCTTCGGCACTATCCACAACTCCACCGACCTTAGTGTCAACTGCAAATTTACTAACCCACCCTTCTACACCCAATCCAGGTCATTTATATAAATGACAAACAGCAGTGGCCCCAAAACAGATCCTTGCGGTACACCACTAGAAACTAAACTTCAGGATGAACATTTGCCATTAACCACCACCCTCTGTCTTCTTTCAGCTAGCCAATTTCTGATCCAAAGCTCGAAATCCCCTTCAACCCCATACTTCCGTATTTTCTGCAATAGCCTACCGTGGGGAACCTTATCAAACGCCTTACTGAAATCCATATCCACCACATCCACGGCTTTACCCTCATCCACTTGTTTGGTCACCTTCTCGAAAAACTCAATAAGGTTTGTGAGGCACGACTTACCCGTCACAAAACCGTGCTGACTGTCGCTAATGAACTTATTCTTTTCAAGATGATTATAAATCCTGTCTCTTATAACCTTTTCCAACATTTTACCCACAACCGAAGTAAGGCTCACAGGTCTATAATTACCAGGGCTGTCTCTACTCCCCTTCTTGAACAAGGGGACAACATTTGCTATCTTCCAGTCTTCCAGCACTATTCCTGTCGACAATGACGACATAAAGATCAAGCACAAAGTCTCTGCAATCTCCTCCCTAGCTTCCCAGAGAATCCTAGGATAAATCCCATCTGGCCCAGGGGATTTATCTATTTTCACACTTTCCAAAATTGATAACACCTCCTCCTTGTGAACCTCAATCCCATCTAGCCGAGTAGCCTGAATCTCAGTATTCTTCCACTCTGCTAAACGAAAGAAGTTCTAGGCTCCGAGCAGTTTTATCTTCCACAGGTGTTTCCTGCTGCCTTTGGGGTTTTTGTTGAACTGCTCCATCTCTCTAAGTCACTGTGAAGACTCCAGGCACAGAAATACACGGCCGAGTGATTCTCCCGCAGACTGGAGGACTCCAGGTTGAAGTCGAAGATACTCGGTCTCTCGGCGGTGAAACCGTCCACCGTCCCCTCTGATTTCACGTTTTGTGCAGCGATGGAGTAAAACATCATCTGCGGCTCCTTCCCCGGGTATTGTCTGTACCAGTACATGTAGAGGATACTGGTGCTGCTGCCCTGCACGGTGCACTTCAGTTCCACTCTCTCACCAGGCAATTTAGAGACAGCGGTGGGAGTCTGGTGGATAGTCTGTGAGTTCACATCTGGGAAAGAGACAGAGAGATCAGTAAACAGGGAAATTCAGTGTCTTGGGGAGAGAGAAGAGAGAGAGAGAATCTAAGATAAATAAAACGAAAGAAATGTTAAGTAGAATTATTGTTTCAATAAAATCCCTTCCGGTGAAACAGGGTGATCAGAGTCAGTAACAGATACATCTTTTACTTTATGCTGCCGTCTAAATCAGCAAAGAGGAGAGAGCAGGAGTGATGAGTGTAGTCAATAACCAACCCACTCTTTACAAATCATTGGGAGGAACAGGGAGAGCATTAGGAAGTGATGCAGAGATGGTGACGCCCAGGTCAACAAGTTAGAGTGGAGTAGGTTGACAACGTCTCTCTCTCTATCTATCTCAATCCGCCTTCCTCTCTCTTTCGTACTCTTTGTTTCTATCTCTCTCTCTCTCTCTCTGCATGTATCGAGCTTTATGTCTCCAACTCTTTCAATCTCTTTCTCGCTCTGTATCTGTGTGTGTGTGTGTGTGTGTGTGTGTCGTTCTCTCTCTGTCTCCTTCTGTGCTGAGTTTTTCCTCTCTATGTCTCCCTGATTCACCCTCTCTGTCTCTGTGTTTCATCACCGGATGTATTGAGTTCCTGTGCATTGGGGGTTGTTCCCCTCTTTGCAGTGAAGGTGAGAGGGATATTAACCAGACTGGTGCCAGGGATGAGGGACTTCAGTTACTGTGGAGAGACTGGAGAAGGTGGGGGTTTCTCTACTTACAGCACAGAAGGTTAATGGTAGATGTGATACAGACATTGAAGATCATAGAGGATTTTGATAGATAATTGATGACAAACCACATCATATCTGGTCAATATATAGAAAATCTATGAAAAGATGGTCATTCATTACATTATTACAGTATGTTTAATCAGTTCATACAAACTGTAATCAGCTAAAGATAGAGTTAGATAGATAGCGAGAAAGAGCGATAGATAACCAGGTAGAGAGATAGATCGATAGACAGTCAGGTACACAGATAGATAGATAGAGAGGCAGAGAAATACAGAGATAGAGGGAAAGTCAGATAGGTAGAGATTTAGCGAGCTAGATAGAGAGGCTGTCACTGCCCATGTAAAAGACAGGGATGTTAATTGGCATTCTCTCGTTTTACACCGGCTTTGTTGCTAGTGGGAGAGAGAGGGAGGGAGAGAGAGGGAGTGTAGGTTTGGAGAAAGAGGGATGGAGAGAGGGGGAGAGAGGGGGATGGAGAGAGGGATGGAGAGAGGGATGGAGAAAGAGGGATGGAAAGAGGGAGCGACAGGAAGTTATTGATCAGTCATGATCTCATTGAAGGTCGGAGTGTTTCCGAGGTGATGAATGGTCTCCTTGTGTTCCCAGGTCACTGTTAAAGTGTGTTGCAGACTCTGATGTTTATCATGGTCCGACAGTGCACTCTGCTGTCCCTTTGGAGAAAGGAAACACAGTGACATGACACCACACCGTATCTGTCTGTCTGTCTATCTATCTATCTATCTATCTATCTATCTATCTATCTATCTATCTATCTATCTGTGTCTGTCTGTCTATCGTGTTTACCCTTCAGTCTTCTCCTTTCTGGAGCAAAGATCCCCCAATGTTCAAATTAATCTTCATAACTTTAAACTCTGTGTTCATGTTAAGTATATTTCGCAATTTCCCTGTTCTTCTTTCTAACCTGCGACCTTCTATTTAAATCCACCCTGTCTTCTTGCGGAAAACATGATCCCAATGATAAAAACACCCAACAGGACGCAGCACCGCCTGGTTTTATCTAAAACAGGTGTTTCCTGCTGCCTTTGGGGTTTTTATTGAACTGTTCCAATTCTCTGAGTCAGTGTGAAGTCTCCAGGCTCAGAAATACACGGCCGAGTGATTCTCCCGCAGGCTGGAGGTCTCCAGATTGAACTGGGAGTCAGTCGGTCTCTCGGCGGTGAAACCGCCCACCGTCCCCTCTGGATCCACATAGTTAACAGTACTGGAGTAAAACATCAACAGCGGCTCCTTCCCCGGGTATTGTCTGTACCAGTACATGGAGAGGTTACTGCTGCTCCCCTCCACGGTGCACCTCAGTTCCACTCATTTCTCGGGAAACCTGGAGACTGCGGCGGAAGTCTGGTGGATAGTCTGTGAGTTCACATCTGGGAGAGAGATGGAGAGAGGAGGAGATCAGTAAACAGGGAACTTCTGGGAATGGAAGGGAGACAGGGAGAAGACAGGAAGGTTCTGAAGGATAATCTTTGTATCCTTGAACCAGAATTATCAGAGCCAGGAACAGATACATCTCCCACTTGACACTGCCCTCTCAAACAGCAAAGGAAGTGGAACAGAGGAAATCAGTTCTGTGACTAACCAATCCGCTCTTTCCAAGTCATTGAGTAAAACATGAAGGGCATGAGGAAGTAATGCAGTGTTGGACACGCCCCTTCCAGCACCCAACCAATCAGAATGGACGTGGTTGCTTATGATGGTTGAGTGACTGGAGTAAGTGTTGTTAACATCCCCAACAAGGGTGTCTGTTGTTCAGTTTCGAATTTGCTGATTAGAAATCTCCAATTGTACATAATGAACCTCATCGGCATTCCCACATTAGCCACATGTAGATTTCCAATTACAGACATCTGCATTCCAAATGATCTGCTCCTGTAGGGGATGTATTAGTGTGTGGCTGACTTGACTAGATTCTTAATCCACAGCCTCGGCTAGAGTTATAGCGACGTGGGGCGGGGGAGGAGGGGGGTGAATCCCACCAACACAAATAATGACATTTCAATGTCATTAATAAATCTATATTTTCAAAAGAATCTCGTCTAATAGTGACCATTGTTGCAACAATCCATCTCGTTCACTGATGTTAGGGAAGGAAATCTACCGCCTTCACCTGGTCTGGTCTACACAATGTGGTTGACTGTTAAATGCCCTCTGGAATGGCCAAGCAAGTCACTCAGTTCAAGGGCAATTAGGGATGGGCAATAAATGATGGCAGAGCCAGCGAGGCCCACATTCCATGAACGAATTAAGAAAAACAGCCAGATGTTGATTCACAAATGGTCAGGTGGGACTCCTGGCAAACGTTTTCTGCAACATTGGCCCGAGGGAAGTAGGTGGAACAATATCTGGGTCACACTGGGCTGCTGATCTATTCTACAGCTTGGTCTGTGCTCATTACTGTGCCCATCACCATCAGGGAGGATCAAATCTACTGCTGCCCACTGCCGGGGGAAGATGAGCACTGAGATTCAATCTACTGCTGCCCACTGCCGGGGGAAGATGAGCACTGAGATTCAATCTACTGCTGCCCCCTGCCGGGGGAAGATGAGCGCAGAGATTCAATCTACTGCTGCCCCCTGCCGGGGGAAGATGAGCACTGAGATTCAATCTACTGCTGCCCCCTGCCGGGGGAAGATGAGCGCAGAGATTCAATCTACTGTTGCCCCCTGCCGGGGGAAGATGAGCACTGAGATTCAATCTACTGCTGCCCCCTGCCGGGGGAAGATGAGCGCAGAGATTCAATCTACTGCTGCCCACTGCCGGGGGAAGATGAGCGCAGAGATTCAATCTACTGCTGCCCCCTGTCGGTGGAAGATGAGCACTGAGATTCAATCTACTGCTGCCCCCTGCCGGGGGAAGATGAGCGCAGAGATTCAATCTACTGCTGCCCCCTGCCGGGGGAAGATGAGCACTGAGATTCAATCTACTGCTGCCCCCTGCCGGGGGAAGATGAGCACTGAGATTCAATCTACTGCTGCCCCCTGCCGGGGGAAGATGAGCGCAGAGATTCAATCTACTGCTGCCCCCTGCCGGGGGAAGATGAGCGCAGAGATTCAATCTACTGCTGCCCCCTGCCGGGGGAAGATGAGCACTGAGATTCAATCTACTGCTGCCCCCTGCCGGGGGAAGATGAGCGCAGAGATTCAATCTACTGCTGCCCCCTGCCGGGGGAAGATGAGCACTGAGATTCAATCTACTGCTGCCCCCTGCCGGGGGAAGATGAGTGCAGAGATTCAATCTACTGCTGCCCCCTGCCGGGGGAAGATGAGCGCAGAGATTCAATCTACTGCTGCCCCCTGCCGGGGGAAGATGAGCGCAGAGATTCAATCTACTGCTGCCCCCTGCCGGGGGAAGATGAGCACTGAGATTCAATCTACTGATGCCCCCTGCCGGGGGAAGATGAGCGCAGAGATTCAATCTACTGCTGCCCCCTGCCGGGGGAAGATGAGCGCAGAGATTCAATCTACTGCTGCCCCCTGCCGGGGGAAGATGAGCACTGAGATTCAATCTACTGCTGCCCGCTGCCGGGGGAAGATGAGCACTGAGATTCAATCTACTGCTGCCCCCTGCCGGGGGAAGATGAGCGCAGAGATTCAATCTACTGCTGCCCCCTGCCGGGGGAAGATGAGCGCAGAGATTCAATCTACTGCTGCCCCCTGCCGGGGGAAGATGAACACTGAGATTTAATCTACTGCTGCCCCCTGCCGGGGGAAGATGAGCACTGAGATTCAATCTACTGCTTCCCCCTGCCGGGGGAAGATGAACACTGAGATTTAATCTACTGCTGCCCCCTGCCGGTGGATGATGAGCACTGAACTCCCGTTCATCCGCTGCAGGTTTTTGCAGCTGTGGATCCGTTTTCTCAAACACTGTGTGATACTACAAGTGCAGAAATAGACAGCGGTGTGAGATGGAACGGCGTCTCTCAGTGCCAAAGTAAACAGTGTATTGCTGGCTCTGTCTGCCTTAAATGACTCGGACGTGTAATTAGTGACAGACCCTTCTGTAGCAGAAAAGAACAGAGCTTCCAGTGCCCTGTCTGGTTGTTGTCTGTACCAGTACATTCTTGTATAGCCAGTATTCTTCAGCGTGCATCTGAGTGTTGTCGACTCTCCTGCTGCAATCGATAGGATAGAGGGCGACTGTTCCACATAGGAGGAGAGTATTCCTGTGGAATGGAACATCGATTAGATTATTATTTCAGTCAATAATGGATTGGAGCAGGGACTGCATTGCAAAAAAGAAAGGGCTTACATTAATATAGCGCCGTTCAGGACCTCAGGACATCATAAAGGGCTTTGCAACCAATGTAGTTACTCCCTCAGTACTGTCTCTGCGACAGTGCAGCACTCCCTCAGTATTGCCGCTGCGACAGTGCAGCACTCCCTCAGTACTGCCTCTGTGACAGCGCAACACTCCCTCAGTCCTGACACCTGGGGTGTTAGTTTTGACTTTGAGCTCAAGTGTTCTGGAGTGAGACTCTGACACAGGAGTGTTACGGAACAGAATCACCGCTGACATTGCAATACATTATTCTACAGTTTCAGACTTTGACTTACGTGGGAACAGGGCAGCCATCAAGATTAGACAGAGAACTTCAAGCAACATGATTTCTTCATTCGATACTAACTCGATGTGTGAACGTGTGGAGTTTTCAACAACACACTTGCAGGCGGTTTCTATATTGTATCCAATTAAATACCCAACATCCGGTTGTCATTGTGATTGACAGTCACTTACTGCGACACTCTGCTCCACCCCATTACATTGCATAGCAATGTTGTTGAATGATACAACACAGGAGGATAGGGGGAGATTGAATAGAGGTGTTCACATTTCAGAAAGGGATTTGATAGAGTAGAATTCAGGGAAACACCCCTCTATACCCAGAGAGTGTGCCCATCCCTTATTGCCCCTGAGAAGGTGTTGGTGAACCATTTTCGGGAATACCTGCTGGGCCATATCAGAGGGCAGTTAGTAGTCAACCACATTGCTGTGGGTCTGCAGTCACATATAGGCCAGACCGGGTAAGGACGGCAGATTTCCTTCCCTGAATGTCATCAGTGAACACATTGGGTTTTTACGACACTTCATGTTCAGGATTACTCATGCTTTCTCTGATAGATTTTTATTTATTTAATTGAATTTAAATTCCATTTCTGCCCCTGCTGAGAATTGAACTCATATCTGGGGATCATTAGTCCTGGCCTCTGGATTAGTAGTCCAGTAACATAACTGCTCTGCTACCGCACCTCCGTGGTGAATGAGAGTTAAGGGGTTAAATTGTTTAATGGTCTGAACTGCTAGTTTCCTTGAAGCACACATCAAATGTGACTCGAGTCCGAGATGGAAGTGGGTAAACAGTTTTCAGCAGCTTCTGAATTCGCCGTCAGGAGGCAGATGTCCCAGTCCCAGAGATGAATGTATCTGGAGAGGGGTCTCACCTTTGAACAGTGTGAAACAGCGCTCAGATGGTTAAGTGTTCTGAGCTGAGTTGGTTCCTGTACATTGTGGGGGGTGGGGGGGGGGGGGTGTCGCCTCTGTGTAGTGAAGGTTAGAGAGAGAATAACCAGACAGGTACCTGGGATGAGGGACTTCAGTTACTGTGGAGAGACTAGAGAAGCTGGGGGTTTCTCTCCTTAAAGCAGAGAAGGCTAATGGTAGATGTGATGCAGATATTCAAGATCATAAAAGATTTTGATAGATAATTGATGACAAACTATATCATCTATTGGTCAATATATAGAAAATCTATGAAAAGATGGTCATTCATTACATTACTGCAGTATGTTTAATTAGTTCATACAAACTGTAATTACCTAAAGATAGAGTTAGATAGATAGAGAGGCAGAGAGATAGATAACCAGGTAGAGAGATAGATAGAGAGAGAGACAGAGAGATAGATAACCAGGTAGAGAGATAGATAGATAGAGAGACAGTCAGGTAGACAGATAGATATAGGGAGAAATAGAGAAATAGAGAAATAGAGGGAAAGCCAGATAGGTAGAGAAGTAGCGAGCTAAATAGAGAGACAGTCACTGCCCCTGTAAAAGACAGGGATGTTAATTGGCATTCTCTCCTTTTACACCGGCTTGTTAGCTGGAGTGAAAGAGAGGGATGGAAAGAGAGCGAGGGAGAGAGATGGAGAGAGAGAGAGAGAGAGGGAGAGAGGGGGATGCAGAGAGGGAGCGACGGGAGATTATTGATCAGTCATGATCTCATTGAAGGGCGGAGTGTTTTCGAGGTGATGAATGAACTCCTTGTGTTCCCAGGTCACTGTTAAAGGGTGTTCCAGACACTGATGTTTATCATGGTCCAACATCGCACTCTGCTGTCCCTTTGGAGAAAGAAAACAGAGTGACAGAAAACCACAACGTATTGATGTCCGTATCTATCTATCTATCTATCTATCTATCTATCTATCTATCTATCTATCTATCTATCTATCTATCTATCTATCTATCTATCTATCTATCTATCTAGCTATCTATCTATCTATCTATCTATCTATCTATCTATATCTATATCTATCACTTCACATATTAAAATCTGTAATAATCTCTCTAAGACCGCTGAAGGTTTCTGTCTCTCCTTTCTGGAGCAAAGATCGCCCGATGTTCAAACTATCTTGATAACTTTGACCTCTGTGTCCTGCTTTCATTCCTGTCAAGTCTATTTTACAATTCCCCTTTGTTTCTATATCGAACCTGTCTCTTTCTATTTAAATCCGCCCTGTCTTGTGAAAAACACGTTCCCAATGATAAAAAAAAACACCCAACAGGATGCAGCACCGCCTGGTTTTATCTGAAACAGGTGTTTCCTGCTGCCTTTGGTGTTTTTTGTTGAACTGCTCCATCTCTCTGAGTCACTGTGATCTCTCCAGGCACAGAAATACACGGCCGAGTGATTCTCCCGCAGGCTGGAGGTCTCCAGTTTGAAGTTGTATTTATTTAGTCTTTGGGAGTAGATAGAGAGAAACTATTACCGCTGGTTTGGGAATCTAGGACTAAGAGGCAAAGACTAAAAATTACAGCCAGACCTTTCAGGAGTGAAATCCAGAAACACTTTTACACACAATGGGTGGAGAGGTTTGAACTCTCTTCTGCTAACGGAAATTGATGCTGAATCAATTGTTAATTTGAAATCGGAGATGGATTGGTTTTTGTGATCCAAAATATATTAAGGGATATGGGGCAAAGGCGGGAATATGGAGTTAGATCATAGATCAGCCATAGTCTCATTGAATGGTGGTACAGATTTGAGGGGCTGAATGGCCCCTTCCTGTTCCTGCCTTTGTCTTAGCAGTTTCTGCTGGCATTGAATTCTGTATTTTGGGTAAAGAATTCTCCTCAACTCCCTATCGGATTTCAGTTTTTCTCAGCGTTTATTCTCTGTTTTATTCCTATCCTCTTCGTCCCCTAGTCTTTGTACAATCAGCTAATGGGAACAGTTTTTCTTTGTCTACTTTATCTAAACCTCTCTTCATTTTGTACACTTCCGTCAAATCTCCCCTCAATTTCCTTTGCTCCAAGGAGAACAACCCCAGCTTCACCAAACTAACCATGTAGCAAAAATCTCTCATCCCTGGAACCATCCCGGTAAATCTCCTCTGCACCCTTTCAAGGACCCTACATCCTTCCTAAAGTGTGGTGACCAGAACCTGGCTCAGTACTCAAGTTGGGGCCTAACCAGAACCTCATATATGTTGAGCATAACCACCCTGCTTTTGTACTTTATACCTCTGTTCATGAATCCCAAGATCCCATAAGCTTCGTGAACCTCTCTCTCAATATGTCCTGCCACCTTCAAAGATCTATGCACATTAACCCCCAGGTCCCTCTGCCCTTGAACACTCTTCAGGCCTGTGTCATTAAGTCTGTATTTCCTCTCTGTCTCCCTTCTTCCAAAATGCATCACCTGATAGCAATGTAGTTCACTGTTAACTGCCTCTGAAATGGGCGAGCAAGTCATTCAGTTAAGGGCAATTCGGCATAGGTAATGAATGCTGACCTTGTCAGTGATGTGCACATCCCTGAATGTGTTTCTTTATATGAAATTCCTCCTTCTCCATTTTTCTTTCACTGTTTACTGACTTTGCTTCCCCTCTTTACTTCCTTCAGATCATCTGTTTTAGTATATCACAAGTGTTTGCTCAAACCAGTCACTATGAACGTGCAGACTTGGGGAAATCCAGTTGTCTATTTTGTGTGGAATGGTTATGATTCTAATCTGTTTCAGTGTTAGTGGAATTGACTATTTGGTAGATTGGTCAAGTCACTGCTGCTTTGCTCGCTCAGTCTTTACAGAAGCGAGTGGGACTCAGGCTGCGGTGGAGCTCCATCCCCATCTCGTGGCTGCAATGTGTAACTACAGGCACCTGAGATTTGCACAGTGCAATTGATAAAATAGGCATTATGAAGACATGCTTTGAAATTGCTCCGTCTTCCCATTTTTTATCCATTGCTTCAGTTGGTGACGCTGGTGACATCGAATTAGATAGAATTTGCAGCACAGATTCAGGCTATTCGGCCCGATGGGTCCATGTTCCAGACTAGGCTGGGGCAGATGGCAGTGCAGTTGGCATATCACTGTGCCAGTAAACCAGAGGCTGGGGAGAATCTCCAGGTGAAATGCGTTCGAAACTCACCAGGTCAGATGGTGGAATTTAAATTCAATTAATGAATGAATACAATTATTGCATTGGAAAATCTGCAATTGAATGCTAGTCTCAGTTAAGGCGCCCTGACACCCAGCTGGCTCGCTCATGTCTTTTAGGGAAGGGAATCCGCCGCACTTACCTGGTCTGGCCTGCATGTGACTCCAGACCCACAGAACACAAGAAATAGGAGCAGGTGCAGACCATATATCCCATCGAGCTTGCTACATCATTCAATACAATCATGGCGGATCTTGGGTTTCAATTTCACTTTCCTGCCTGCTCCCCATATCCCTTCATTTCCTGAGGGATCAAAAATCCCAGCCTTAAATGTATTCAGTGAAGGAGCATCCACAACACTCTGGGGTAGAGAAATCCAAAGTTTCACAACCCTTTGAGTGAAGTCATTTCTCCTCATCTCAGTCCGGAATGACTGATCCCTTATCCTGAGATTTCTCACTGCCTCTTTTCTTGAAAAGCCGTGGAACATTTGTCAGCTTTCAATCCGATGGGACCATTCCTGAATCTAAGGAATTCTGTAAAATCATAACCAGCGCCCCCACTCTCTCTGCAGCTATCTCTTTTAGAACTCTGGTATATAATCCATCTGTTCCAGGGGACTTGTCAGATTTTAATCCCTCAAATTTCTCCAAAACTTTTTCTCAATTGATATGAATATCCTTAATTTCCTCACTCTTTTTAGGCCCCAGATAACTGCCTATTTCTGGGATGGAACTTGTGTCTTCAACTGTGAAGACAGGCGCTAAATATTAGTTCAATTCCCCTGCTATTTCCCCATTCCCCATGGTGATTTCGCCTGTCTTTACCTCTAAGGGACCAACGTCAACTTTAGCTACTCTCTTGCTTGTTATGAAAAAGCTCCGACCATCTGTTTTTATATTGCTGGTTAGCTTATTCTCATATTTTATTCCCACATCCGATGAAAGAACATAAACAATGTCTTCATCCAGCCCTATCAGTATGAGGTGCTATTTCCTGCTGCCTAATGTTTTTATCCAGCATCCATTTACATATATCTGGTTATACACATCATTTATTTCTGTGTGCTAGTGAATTCCACATTCTCACCACTCTGTGTAAATTCATTTCTTGGAGTTATTAGTGAGTATGATGTATTCATGACCTTCCCTGCAAGTGCAGACATCTTCTATTCCTCTACCCTATCATATTCCTTCATAATCTTGAACACCTCTATCAGGTCACCCTCAGCATTGTCCTCAGCACTTCAGGTGTCGTCTAAACAAAGTACATAGAGCTGGGAATTGTGCACAGTGCTCCAGGTGTGGTCAAACCGAGGTACGGGTTGAAGAGCCGTTCGATGAACCATTATTCAGGTGTGGGCAGAGACAGTGTGTGTTGCCTGTCTGGAGGTTGTGGGGAGTTAGAACATGGGCGTTCTGCCACTCGAACGGGCACTGAACAGATGCAGATCCGCATCCGATCAGCCAGGGCTGCTCTTCACCGAATGCTGGGTTAAATGCACCCGTTTGAAGGGAGACGTGTGAGGGTTTTTGTCAAGGCGGACAATGACTCTGAACCGCTGTGTCCCATCACCAGCTGCACAGAAATACACCGCCTCGTCCGTGGCGTTCACACTCTCGATCGTCAGAGTGGATTTCTTATTGTCCAGAGTCCTGGTAATAACAAATCCGCTCTTAAATCCATCTTCATACTGAGGTTCATTGCTTAGAAAGTTAAACCCGATTAACAGGAATCCTCCGCCGGGGGACTGACGATACCAGTACATGTAGTTGCGAACTGTTCCTTTCTGCAGACAGTTCATTTCCATGGGTCCTGGTTGTTTAACAGCCAGTGACTGAGGCCATTGATGTATCACATCACCCCGGCAAACACCTAGAAAGAGAAATTAGAGGGAATGAACTAGTATCGATGGAGTTACAATTGCGACGATGGGCGTCGGTGTTGCACCGAATTAACGACGGAAATTCAGTCTGTGTCCCAATTTCCTACAAGAACCTGGATCTTTACAAATGTAAAATAGAATTGTGGAATCCACAAGTTTGCAAGTTGGTGCAAACATTAAAGAGTTAACATTATATTAATAACACTTGTCTTCCCAAACTAGGGGACAGATGAATGAGTTCACTGTCTGATATGAAATAATCGATTACTGATTTCACAAGTCACCGCCGCTCAGTTTTATTGAGATCATTAATCATCCCTTTCAGTTAAACAAATGTAGAAGAGTGATTGGGACAGAATTTTAACCTACTCAGCGCCAGAAGGGAAATAGCAAAGACGATGAAACTGAAAGGCATGTTTGCGGTGGATCTGAGAGACTTTCTGCTGGTTACTCTGGGTTTTAAGGGAGGGAGAGAGATGAGGTGTCAGCAGAGCGGTTCGTCATAAGAGGAAGTTATCTCAAGGCAATGATCCCCGCCCCTACTTTTTAAGTTGTCCTCCATTCTTTTGTTTGCTTCCTTATGCCCCCGTTTCCTTCTTTCTTCTCTCCCCTTGCCTCCCCCCTCGCCACTTTCTGCTCCACTGTAAATATCTTCATTCCTATCTCTTTGTGAGCTCGCTTTCACAGCGAAGCCAGGAGATCGATCGCTCGATTTTTCGATCTATCTATCTATCGATCTATCGATCTATCTATCTATCTATCTAATGTCTGTCTGTCTGCCGTCCTATCTATCTATCTGTCTGTTAATGCTGCCTATGGCATGGTGCTGTACACCCCAATTGGCTTCCGTGTTTCAAGTACACTGCTCTCTGAAATGCCCTAGCAAACCCTTCAGTTACCAACAAGGCAGCACAAACCTTCTCCAGGGCAATGAGTGACGATGAATAACTGCTGACTTTCTCAGAGGGACCCAGGTCCCCAGAATGAATTTTTAAAAATCAAAGCAAGAGAAGAAGTAGCAGAGGATCTGACCATCATTTTCCAGTTCTTAATTGGCTGTTAACTGTTTTGGGGCGTCTTGAAGTCGTGGAAGACCTGATATAATTTGTTTTTCTTATTCGTTCATGGGACGTGAATTTCTTTTGCAAGACCAGCAATTATTTGCCCTTGAGAAGGTGGTGATGAGCTGCCTTTTTGAAACACTGCAGTCCATGTGGGGGAGGTACACCCACAGTGCTGTTAGGAAGGGAGTTCCAGGATTTTGACCCAGTGACAGTGAAGAAACGGCAATATAGTTCCAAGTCAGGATGGTGTGTTGCTTGGAGGGGAACTTGCAGGTGGTGGTGTTCCCATGAGTCTACTGCCCTTGTCCTTCTGGTGGTAGAGTTGGTGGGCTTGGAAGGTGCTGTCTAAGGACACTCGATGCTTTGCTGCAATGCATCTTGTAGATGGTATACACTGCTGCCACTGTGGTGAAGGGAGTGAGTGTTGAAGGTGGTAGGTGGGGTACTGAACAACCGGGCTGCTATCTCCTGGATGGTGTTGAGCTTCCTGAGTGTTGTTGGAGCTGCATCATCCAGGCAAGTGGAGAGTATTCCATCACACTCCTGACTTGTACCTTGTAGATGATTGATACTCTATCCATCACTTCACAATGGTGATGTTAACTATCTGTCTTATTTACATCATAAATTAACCTTTTAATTAATCAAGTATCGGACAGAGACTGTGACTCAGTTTTAACATACTCAGTGCCAGAAATTAAACGGTGTAGACGAGGACTTTGAAATTTTGCAGGGGATCTGAGACACATCTGTCTCTTTCCTTCTCTCTCTCTTCCTCGGACCTTCTGCTATTCCCTGTCATTCAGCCCTTGATGAAGGTTCAGGAATCCGGGAATCACCAGCTTGGAAAACGGCCAGTGAGGCAGGGAGAGACATTAACCATTGTCACTGCTCCTGTATGTCAGTCAGTTGTGTTGTTCACCCTGTTGGTTTTTGTACTGGCACTAAGGCAGTCTGCAGCGCTGTGCTCACTGGCTGCACAGGAATACACCGCCGCATCCGCAGCCTTAACCTTGAGGACCCTAAGGCTGCATCGTCTCTCCTCGGGCCTTAAAATCTTCACCTCCTCTTCAAATTTTCCTTCGTAAATGGGTGCCCTTCCAGTGTAAGAATAGCCCATTAGGGTGAGCCCCTGCCCGGCATACTGCCGATACCACAGCATAACGCTCTTACTACTGTCATTCTGGTAACAATTTAATTCTGCTGGTTCACCTCCCTTCATCACCACCAGAGTTGGCCACTGGTGTATCACCTCTGCTAGAGTTTTGCCTTGAGAAATAAGGAGAATAGTTAAAAAAGGTTTAGAACATATTGTGACATATGATAACCAACTATAACTATCCAAAAAGATAGGTAGATAATACTAGATAACTATATAGGCAGACAATAAATAGTTAAATGATATATTGGTAGATATATAGATAATAAACAGATAGATATAGAGATTGAAAAATAATGTAGCAAGTGATATGAGAGAGACAAATTAACCCAGAATTAGGGCAAACTTATCGGTTAAAGATAGGTATAGTAGCGTCACGAATATATAAGTAACTTTCATTCAGTCAAAAATTTCATTAAGCCAATATTATTTACAGTGAAAGTAAAGTATGTAGTTTAAGAAATGACAGAAAATCGACTGCAATGATGTTTTATCAATCTAGTTTGATAGAAGTTAGCAGTGAATGAAAACACAGCATGTATTTTAGCAGAGGTATCTTTATGAAGGATGAATACCTACATGGAAGAAGAGAACAGACGATTAGGAAGAGTTTGACTAACTGCATCCTGCAGACTGGGGGCTGAATCTGTTCATGAATCAATATCAGGCGGCTGAAGATAAAGCAGAGAGCGGAAATGACAGCTCTGGAAGCAGGGTTTCCTTCTGACCCCTCACTTCTGGGTATGACAGAATAATAACACCCCCTGGTCGGAAGGAGCTTGAATAAGGAAATGCTTCCCGTTTGTATCTGGCTCTCGTTGCTTGTGTCTGATTGGTGTTGTATAGGGTAGCTCTTTCGAACAGCTGGGCCAGGCTCGATGGGCTGAATGGCCTCGGCTCTGCTGTATGATTTTATAAATATATAAGACACATCAAGTTGCTTCTTTGTATTAGGCAGATAAAGATTTATTTCCCCTGGGCTAAACGACAATTCAAGGGTTATGTTTTACATTGGGGTGAAATCTTAGATACTTTGAAAAGCGACAATGTCATGAAGAAGTGGGTTAACTGTTTTAACCAGATGCTCAAACCGCCGTCAGGAGACAGGTGTTCCAGTGAGAGACCTATCTGGGGAGGTGTCTCACTTTTGCATTGTGTGAGTCATTGGGGACATGTACAACAGGGAGCTATGTGTAACTCTTGTCACATACCACCGACAGCTCATTCAACAGGACCATGAACCCATTTACCCCACCTCGGAATCTGTTCTTTACAGATAGAGGCTGCCTTAACGAGAAGGATCTGAGCACATTGCTGCAGCATTTTTAATAATTCATAATGTATTGATGTACTCTGAGTCGAAGGAGAGCAAGAAGATGAAACTGTGAGAGACAGAGATGACAAATATATATATATGATCGAGATAAATAGATAGATAAATGGTGCAAATAACCATAAATGGACAGCTAGATCGATAAATAGATAGATACAGATGGATAGATAGATAGATAGATAGATAGATAGATAGATAGATACAGATGGATTGATAGATACAGATAGATAGATAGAGACAGAGAGACAGACAGACAGACAGGCAAACACAAAGATAGATAGACACAGATAGATTTATAGATAGATTGATAGACACATAGATAGATAGAAAGATAGATAGACATAGATAGATACAGATCGATAGACAGATAGACAGATAGATAGATGCAGAGACGCACAAAGAGACACAGAAACTCGCAGATAGTCCGAGAGACAGAAAGACACTGAGATAGACAGACAGGTTTATCTCCCACAAGTGCTTTCCTCCTCCTTTAGAGTTTTTGCTGAACTCCGGCGCCTTTCTGAGTCACTGTGCTGACTCCAGGCACAGTAATACACGGCTGATTGATTCGCCCACAGGCTGGAGGACTCCAGGTGAAAATGGGTGTTGTCGGGTCTCCTGGCGGTGAAACCGTCCACCTCACCGGAGGGAATGACCGTTCCGGCAGAGGTGGAATAGAAAAGGTTCTCGGGCTTATGGTCCAGATACCACCAGTACCGGTAGAATGCGGAGCCAGCTACTGCTTCTGTGTAAATACACTGGATATTGACTGGACAGCCTGGGGAATGGGATATGGAAGCGGGAGACTGTTGGTTCAGCACGGCCCCTACATCTGTAAAACAGAGAGAGAGAGAGAGAGAGAGAGAGAGAGAAAGATAGAGATACCCCCAGGGACGAGATTTAAATTGGACATCGGCCACGATGAGGGGACAGGCACGATGGGCCGAACGATCTCCTGTGTGCCCGAAATGTCCCGTGTTTCATTGTAAAAAGGGAGAGGTGGGAGAGGGAGAGATGCACAGAGAGAGAGAGAGAGACTCAGAGAAAGACATAGAATGATATAGAGTGAGAAAAAAGGAGAGAAGCAGAGACAGAGAGAGAGAGTAAGAGAGAGAGGGAAGCACACAGACAGAGGGAGAAAAACAGCAACAATCTATACATGGACAACAGACGTGAAGGAGCTCAGAGGACAGGGAGAGAGAGAAAGAGAGACAGAGAGAAAGGGAGAGTGGGAGGGATAGACATAGAGGTACATATATCGTTAGACAGAGAGAAAGAGATATGTAAATAAATATTGATAGATAGAGATTCTATATAGATAGGTAGTGAAATAGGCAGATATACAGATAATTGGATAACATAGATAGACAGATAGATACAGTGATGCATCGAGAGACAGATAAATGGACGGAGAGATAGATAGATATGAAGATAGATATGCAGATTCATAGATAGATAGATCCAGAGAAAGGGAGATACAGAGAGATAGATGGTGCAATAGACATTCTGATAAATCCAGAGGTGTAATGAACAACAATACTGTCATGTATGGGGTAAATATCACTCTAACACGTGCTTTTATAGTTTAGCTGCCAGTCTTAAAAATAAAGTACTGTTGTTCTGAAGGATTCACTATCACACCATTTGTACAAAATGAATACATTTTATTTACCTTCCAAGCACTAATCTGCGCACGGGATACAGATGTCCACTCCCCTTTGTGTGAAGAAGTACTTCCTGACATCACTCCTGAATAGCCTGGCTCGAATTTTGGGTTTAGACCACCTTGTTCTACCCCCGTGCCCCGCCCCCAACAAGAGGAAGCAGTTTATCTCCATCTCGCCGATCAACCCATTCAATCATTTTAAACACCTCAGTCAAATCACCATTTAATCTTCTCTACCCGAGGGAATAAAGAACAAGCAATGTAAACATGTTGGGTGCTGCATTTCCTTCACACTTGATTAACTGATCAAAGATATTTTCAGAAACTCCGAACACAGGAAATCGATCATAGAATCAGAGACTGGTTACAGTACAGAAGGAGGCCATTCGGCCCATCGAGTCCATGCCAGCTCTCTGCAAGATCAACCCAGCTAGTGCAACTCCTCCTATCTCTCCTGTCAATTCAATTTGTCGCCATAACCACCTGCAAATTCCTCTGCGCTGTTTCCTTCGCATACTCATGTGGAAGGACTTTGTCAGCACAACACAGCAACAGAATCGCATTGTACAGAGAGACACAGAGACAGGAAAGGCACCGTCAGGATGTGTGGTTATCAGAGTGCAGCTGTAAATGTTTCAACATGTTCACGGATGCAGCAAGAAAAAAAAACAGCCTGTTCTGTGGGTTTGCCCTGCACACATTTGTATTTTTCCACTCCTGGGCCTGAGGCAAAACAGTAGGTTAAAGGGTAAGGTAGCAAAGTGTTATGTTCCTGGGCTATTAATGTAAAGGCCTGGGCTAATAACCTGGAGATGTGAATTCAAATCCCAGCATGCTGGATTATTTCAATTCCCTTCATTAGATAAAGCTGGAATTGATGAAAAGCTGCTCTCAGTCATGGTGAACATTAACCTACAGTATTGGACAAAAAACTCATCGTCACTGAGATAAAGAAACCTGCCATCCTTATCCGGTCTGGCCTAAGAGGTGACTCCAGTCCCACAACAATATGGTTGATTCTTAAAAGGCACTCTGCATTGGCCGGGCAAGACAGTCGGTCGTACAAAAGCTGTGACGGGAACAGACAGCAATGGGGGTGGGCTCATCGCCATCTTCTCAAGGACGGTGAGGTGGTGGGCACTGAATTCTGCATAACAGTGTCACAACCACATCCTGTGAATGAAAGCAGATAGAGAGATTGAGAAATATAATTGCATAGAGGCCTCAACACGGGTGTGTGTACACTGCATGGCCTGTCCTCACCCCCAGACACATCATCTGGTCTGTTTCAATCTTTCCCCTCACTGCTCTGTAGCTAACCCCAGCCTCCTCCATGCAAGCGATACATGCACAGTTACTTGGCTGAGCTCCCATCCAGCAACCCTCATTAACATTCCCCAGAAACCCTCCATCCTAAACTCCCACAAAATGCTCATGTGCCGGCTGTGTTATTTCCACCTACTTCACCAATCCCTTTCAACACCCCTAAATGTTGGTGTTGTTCTCCTGCTGAAGATGTTGTTGAATTTGTTGGTGTCTTCTTCCGACTGAAGTTGTTGGTGAACTTCTTGGTGCCTTCTTCTGACTGAAGTTGTTGTTGAATTAGTTGGTGCCTTCTTCTGACTGAAGTTGTTGTTGAATTTGTTGGTGCTTTCTTCCGACTGAAGTTGGTGTTGGATTTTTGGTGTTTTTCTCTCCTGCTGAAGTTATTGTTGGATTTGTTGGGTTTTGTTTTACTGCAGCTGAAGTTGTTGTTGTATTTGTTGGTGTTTTTCTCCTGCTGAAGTTATTGTTGAATTTGTTGGTGTTTTTCTACTGCTGAAGTTGTTGTTGAATTGTGGGGCTTTTTAACTGTTGCTGAAGTTGTTGTTGTATTCGTTGATGTTTTTTCCTGCTGAAGTTGTTGTTGAATCTGTTGGTGTTCTTTACTGCCTGCTGACTTTGTTGTTGAATTTTTTGGTGTTTTTCTCCTGCTGAAGTTGTTGTTGTATTCATTGATATTTTTTTTTCCTGCTGTAGTTGTTGTTGAATTTGTTGGTGTTCTTTAATCCCTGCTGACTTTGTTGATGAATGTTTTGGTGTTTTTCTCCTGCTGAAGTTGTTGTTGTATATGTTGAATTTTTTTTCCCGCTAATGTTGTTGAATTTGTGTGTTTTTCTCCTGCTGAAGTTGTTGTTGTAATCGTTGCTTTTTTTTTTCCTGCTGAAGTTGTTGAATTTGTTGGTGCTTTTCACCTGCTGAGGTTGTTGTTGAATTTGTTTGTGTTTTTCACCTGCTTAAGTTGTTGTTGAATTTGTTGGTATTTTTCTTGAATTTGTTGCTGTTTTACTCCTGCGATGCAGTGTTAGAGGGGGCCAATTTGCCACCAATAATATTGTCCTCCTCAGCACAGATGCCACCGGATGTAAGGAACTATGCATAGTGATCCAACAACAAAGCATGTGCTTAGACTACACAGGTCAATGGGATGAACAAATGAGAAACATTTCATTGGCTAGTATTGGGTTTTGTTTTGGTGACATCCTGGGACTGTACAGAGGACAACCTCTGATGTCCAGAAGGGCAGAACTGCACAGTCAGAGGGGGCAATCCTCAGCAATGATTATCCTCCAATCAAAATTGCTCTGACAATAACCACAGATGATCTGGACATTATTGCCTGTTTGATGGATCTTGCTTTGTAGAAACTGGCTGCCACTGTTCCTATCTTGCAGCAGTGGCTGCACTTCGAAGAAGTACTAGCAACGAATATGGGATTAGTAAAGCACTCGGGTTCTTGGGCTTTATAAATGGAGGCATGGAGCACAAGCGCTGGGAAGCTATGATGAACCTTTCCAAAGCTCTGGTTAGGCTGTAACTGGAAGTTTGCGTTCAGTTCTGGTCACCACACTTTAGGAAGGATGTGAGTGTCCATGACAGGGTGCAAAGGAGATTTTACCAGAATGGTTCCAGGGATGTTACATGGTTATTTTGGAGAATCTGGGGTTGTTTACCTTGGTGCAAAGGCGATTGAGGGGAGATCTGATAGAGGAAACAAGATTGTGACAGTGTTAGTTAAGGTAGACAGAGTAAACCTGCTCCCATTAGTGGATGGTGCAAGGAATATTGGTCACAGATTGATGATTTTGGACAATAGATACTGGGGTATTTGAGGAAGAACCTCTATACACAGTGAGTGGTAATAACCGGGAATTCACTGCCTACCAGGGTGGTGGAAGTGGAGACAATGAATGATTTCAAAAGGAAATTGATTGGACACTTGAAGGAGATAATCTTGCTGGGCCGCAGGGATAGAGAGGTAGAATGGGACTGACTGGATTGCATGGACTCGATGGGCAGAATGGCCTCCTTCTGTACCATACAGGCTGTATGACTTTCTGGCTAACTGGCTGTAAAGTGTTTTCAGATGAAATGGTGTTGCAAAGGTCACCAATAGGGATACACAGGGGCTCGTTGGTTTGCTGAGCTTTCACGATGATGCTGCTCACAGGTGGGTGTTTTAGGGGCAGGTTGGGAGGGTGAGGACGTTTTTGTCTCACTCTGCCGCAGGGTTGTATCGCCGTGCCCATACTCGCTGCACAGTAGTAGGTCGCAGTGTCTGTCGGCTGGGGGTCGACCAGCTGCAGGGAGAATCGGTTGCTTGCAGCGTCGTGTTGCACAGTGAACCGCTTCTCAAAGCCTGGCCCACAGCTGCCGTGCTCATTGCACATCCACTTTACTGCCTTCCCCTCCTGCCTGTACCAGTGCATGATGTAGCTGCCCATGCTGGCTCCCTCCAAGCTGCAGCCGAGGGCGAGGGGCTTCCCCGGTCGAATAGATGCCGCTGCTGGAGTCTGGACCACAGTGGGTGCAGACTGAACCCCTGGAACACATTCCATAAAAGAAAGTAATTCAGACTCATCGAAGGAAAATTGCAGCATAAATCATAAAATCTAACAGAATAGAAAGAGGCCGTTCTGCCCATCGTTTCTGCGCTGGCTGTTTGAAAGAGCAATCGAGTTAGTCTCACTTGCCCCCGGTCCTACCCCATTGCCCTCCCAATTTCCCCGCTCCAAGCCCTGATCCAATAGCCATTTGGGAGATTACTATTGAATCTACTTCCACCTGCTGAAGGGATAGCACTTACAAAAAATCCAATGTCCAAGCAATAAGATAACCAAGATTGAGACGTTTTTAGCTAAGAGTGCCATCGTCCTTCTCAGAAGCAGAGAGGCAGCCCTTACTGAGCAACAAGCCAGCGCCTGGTAAATGGAAATGCCACCGGTTGTGATGAAGAGAGTGGAACGATTGGCCGCCCATCCTGTACCTCGACCACGCCTGTCAGCAGAGTGAACAAATGAGGAGCACTTCCCTCGGCAACATTGCTGTTATTTATGCAGATTGCTGCAAGCCCCTTAGCCCGACTTTCCCTCTTCCCTTCCCAACATTCCCACCTTTCCTTCCATGGAATATTGCCTTATTTTTTGATTGGCCAGGAACGTGCTGACCATGAGAAAGATAGGTAGGAAAACAAATTGTGAGGAGGGCACAAAGAGTCTGCAGAGGGTTATAGATAGGTTAAGTGAGTTGGGCAAAAAATTGCCAGATGGAGCATACTGTGGGCAAATGTGAGCTTGCCCAATTTGGCAGGAAGAATGGGAATTCAGAATATTATTTAAATAGAGAGACTGCAGGACTCCACAGTACAGAGGGATCTGGGTGTCCTGGTACGTGAATCACAAAAAGTCAGCATGTAGGTACAGCGCGTGATTAGGAAGGCAAATGAAATGTTGTTGTTTATTGCAAGGGGAATAGAATTCAGAAGTAGGGAAGTGTTGTTACAGCTGTACAGGGCCTTAGTTAGACCACATCTGGAGTAATGTGGACTGTTTTGGTCCACATAATTGTCTTATGAGGAAATGTTGAGCAGTTTGAGCCGATACCCACTGGAATTTAGAAGAATGAGAGGTGATCTGATCGAAACATGTCATATTTGAAGGGGGATTGACAGCGTGGAAGCCGAGAGGATGTTTCCCCCTGGTGGGCGAATCTAGAACTAGGCAGCATAATTTCAAAATAAGTGATTGGCAGATGGAGCATAATGTGGGGAAGAATGAGGTTCTTCACTTTGGTTGAAAGAATATAATTTTTTACAAGGCGTCAATCTTCTCAATGTTGATGTTCAGAGAGGCTTGGGTTTCTCAGTACATGAGACTCAGTAAGTTCACATGCAGGTGCAGCAAGAAATTCGCAAGGCAAATGGCCTGTTGGCCTTTATTGCAAGTGGGATTGGAGTACAGGAATAAGGAAGTCTTGTTACAATTGGCCAGCGCTTTGGTAAGATCACACCTGCTTTACTGTACACAGTTTTGGTCTCCACATCCGAGGAAGGCTACACTTGCCTTGGTGGCAGTACAGCGAAGGGTCACTCCATTGGTTCCTGGGATGAAAGGTTTGTCCTATGATGAGAGAGCCTGTAGTCTATGGAGTTTAGAAGAATGAAAGGTGATCTCAGTGAAACATGCAAGATTCTGAAGGGGCTTGATAGGGTAGACACTGAGAAGTTGCTTCCCCTGGCTGGGGAATCTATTTCAGCCTCAGGATAAGGGGCCAAGCATTTAGGACTGAGATAAGGAGAGGTTTCTTCACTCAAAGGGTGGTAAATCTTTGGAATTCTCTACCCCCGGGGGTGGTGGATGCTCCATTATTGAATATATTTCAGGTTGTGATAGACAGATATGTGGTGACTGATGGACTGAAGGGATATGGGGAGCGGGTGGAAAAGTGGAGTTGAGTTCGAGGATCAGTCATGATGGTATTGAATGACAGAGCAGGATCGAGGTGCCAAATGGTCTACACCTGCTCCGATTTCTCATGTTATTCTAAAATCTAGTCATTTGATTCATGATGATTCCATTAACACAATCTAAAAACCCGTTAACTTTAACTGCAGGCTCTTTACATCAGTCTTCACCCTTCAATGATCTGACCAGAATAATTCTCTGCTGACCTCTTTCAGTGTCTTCCCTGCAAGTGATACTTGGATTCATTTCTGGCCCCATCAACGTACATAACACAACATTTGCCTAAATTTAATGCCAGTTGCCATTGTGTGGCCTAATCCCCTGCCACAGGTAAATCACTTTGGATTCCACAGGACCCCTCTACTGTCTTAACCCGTGCACAGATTTTAGTGACATCTGCAAACATTCTTTTATTATTTCATTGGATGTGGGAGTCACTGGCCAGGCCAGCAATTATTGCCCATCCCTAATCGCCCTTGAGAAGGTGGTGGTGAGCTGCCTTCTTGAACCGCTGCAGTCCATGTGAGGTGGGTACACCCACAGTGCTGTTAGGAAGGGAGTTCCAGGATTTTGACCCAGCGACAGTGAAGGAACGGCCGAAACAGTTCCAAGTCAGGATGGTGTGTGACTTGGAGGGGAGCTTGCAGGTGGTGGTGTTCCCATGCATTTGCTGCACTTGGCCTTCGAGATTGAGGTCGCGGGTTTGGAAGGTGCTGTCGAAGGAGCCTTGGTGCGTTACTGCAGTGCATTGTGTAGCTGGTACACACTGCTGCCACTGTGCGTCGGTGGCGGAGGGAGTGAATATTTAAGGTGGTGTTTGTTTAGTTAGATTCCCCCAGCTGCTGTGGTGGGATTTGAACTCTTGTGCTCTGGATCATTCGGTCGAAGCCTCAGGATTACTAGTCCCAGTAACATAACAGCAATGCTACCATACCCCCAGAGACTGGGGTAAGGTGTATTACACAATTCCCAAGTTTTTGCCGTGTTTCCTTGCATTCTAGTTGCACTGTGTGTATCCTAGTGAGCCCCGCAGTAGTAAATGCTGTTGTCTTGGAGCCAGGAGCTTTTCAAGGACAGAGTGAAAGTGTTGGCCTGAGTCTTGTGCTGGGTTTCAATCCTTTTCCTGTAGTTTGATGCAGAAAGTACACTCTATCTGATCCATTCCAGGCAGTCACCAATCTGCAAGTACCAGTCCAAACAACACTCAGTCATGTTGCCCTGCCCAATGCTTCTGTGGATCATGGGTTCCTCCACGGGAACCAGGGCGTTGACCGCTGGGGACTGGAGAACCATCTAACATCTAACAAGATTCTTCACACAGGATGGCCGATCAATGGGGAGAGAATGATACAGGGTTACAGGGAGGGACAGAGGCAAAGGCAGAAGAGAGGGAATAAGAAGGAGACAAACTATTCTTCTCCAGTCACGCTGCTACATTCACACTTATATTTGCTCCACAGGTTAAGCCCAATTATAAATCAGATTTATTACATTGATAAAACTATAAAAGCACCAAAGTCGGAAGGATGAACACAAACCAGCTCAGTCTGTATCTGAGAAAAAAGAAAATTGGTAATGTTTAATGATGATACTCTGTCAGAATAATCCTAACTGCTGTTCACATCAAGGAACAGTAAATTATTTCAGTTTGGTTGACGAGGAGATTATGTATAGCAATGCAAAAAGTAACTATTACAAACATTAATTTCATCAACAATGGGACCAAATGGGGACAGTGGTGCTTCCTGTCTTAAAACTGGAAAGCAGGAATATGGAAAGCAGATCTCAAACTACATTGAGATTCTTTTCAGAGGAGGAGGCTCGTTATAAGCAGTGTGATCAAACCGCCCCTGCTGCTGTGGAAACTGCAGATAGGTCAAATAACCAGTGTCACTGGCGTTGTATTCCTTGCAGAGCACCCTCTGACCACATCATACCAACAAAACCTTAGAGGGGAACAGAGCCGGACAGGGAGAGGCCATCCCGGGGAACCCCACATGGGGAGAAATAAAGAGAGAATGAGAGAGAGAGAACAACTGGGAGGGAGCAAGGGAGAGGTAGAGTGAGGCAAAGACAGAGAGAGAGAGAGAGACAGACTGATCAACAAAGCCACTGAGAGATGGAATGATTCAGGGAAAATTAGTTCGAAAGAGAGAGAGAGAGAGAGATTGAGAGAACGAGTGACAGATAGAGAGAATGAGGCAATAGGAGGTGTAGAGACAGACAGGGAGAGACAGAGACAGAGCGAAACAGAGACAGGAAATGAGAGGAGATAGGCAGAATTAATTAGAGACAGAGAGACAGAATGAGACTGAGTGCGTTTGAGAGAGAAATAGAGACAGACAGCAAGAGTAAGCGAGGAAATGAGAGGCGAGAAAGAGAGGGGAAAGAAAGAAGAGAGTGAGATAAAGAGAGAGAATGAGAATGGGTGTGCGTGTGAGAGACAGAAAAAGCAACAGAGCTGAGAGGAAATGAGAGAAGGAAAGAGAGACAGGGATAAAGAAAGAGAATGAGAGTGAGTGTGTGTGAGAGAGGAAAAATAACAAGAGCAACAGAGACAGAGAAACAGGCATGAAGAGAGAGAGAAAGGAAACAATTTTACAGAACAATGTAAACGATGATTTTTTTAATCAATATTGGTGAAGTCTGATGTGTTTCCTGGTGCTAGCTCGCCCTCTGCTGTCCCCCTGGAGGAGAAAACACCCCAAAAATACAAAAACAACTGCAGCACAAAAAAACACTAACAAATTCAACAATAACTTCAACAGGAAAAATAAAAGCACCAATGAAAAGGGCGACACAGTGGCCCAGTTGTTAGCACCGCAGCCTCATAGCTCCAGCGACCCGGGTTCAATTCTGCCTGTGTGGAGTTTGCAAGTTCTCCCTGTGTCTGCGTGGGTTTCCTGTGGGTGCTCCGGTTTCCTCCCACATGCCATTATACATTGCCCGTGGTAAAGGTAGGTGGCAGGGAAATACAGGGACAGGTTGGGATGTGGTAGGAATATGGAATTAGTGTTGGATTAGTATAAATTGGTGGTTGGTGGTTGGCACAGACATGGTAGGCCGAAGGGCCTGTTTCAGTGCTGTATCTCTAAACTAAACTCTGAACTAAACAACTTCAACAGGAAAAACACCAACAAGTTTAACAACAACTTATTACAGGAAAAACATCAACAAATTCAACAACAACTTCAACAGGACATAACACCAACAAATACAAAAACAACTTCAGCAGGAGAAAAACACCAACAAATTCAACAACAACTGCAGCAGGATAAAAACACCAGCAAATTCAACAACAACTTCAACAGGAAAAACACCATCAAATTCAACAACGCTTTCAACAGGAAAAACACCAACAATGCCAACAACAGCTTTAGCAGGAGAAAAACATCAACAAAGTTAGCAACAACTTCAGCAGGAGAAAAACACCAATAAAATTGAACAACAACCTCAGCAGGAAAAACACCAACAAATTCAACAACCACCTCAACAGGAAAAACACCAACAAACTCAACAACAACTTCAGCAGGTTGTCTGTTCCTGGGATCTTGCCTTGTAGAAACTGGCTTCCACTCTTCCTACATTACATCAGGGGCCGTACTTCGAAACAGTAGCAAAGAATATGGGAATAGAAAAACCTATGAGATTAGCAAAAAATGCGAGATCTTGGGATTCATAAATTGACGCACAGCCTACAAAAACTAGTAAGTTATGCTGAACCTTTATAATGCTCTAGTTAGGCCACAACTGGAGAATTGCTTCCAGTTCTGGTCATCACATTTTATGAAGGAGGTGAGGGTCATAGAGTGGATGCAGAGGAGATTTACCAGAATAGTTCCAGGAATGGAGGATTTTAGTTACAAGGTTACGTTGGAGAAACTGGTGTTATTCTCCCTGGAGAAACTGAGATTGCGTGGAGACTTGATAGAGGTGTACAAGATTGTGACAGGTTTAGATAAAGATCACAAAGAAAAGCTGCTACTCACCCAGGAGTCAGTCCCCCAGCTCCACTGACTGGTCCCACAGTGTTGGTGTTCCTGCTACTCACCCAGGCGTCAGTCCCCCAGCTCCACTGACTAGTCCCACAGTGTTGGTGTTCCTGCTACTCACCCAGGAGTCAGTCCCCCAGCTCCACTGACTAGTCCCACAGTGTTGGTGTTCCTGCTACTCACCCAGGCGTCAGTCCCTCAGCTGCACTGACTAGTCTCACAGTGTTGGTGTTCCTGCTCCTCACCCAGGAGTCAGTCCCCCAGCTCCACTGACTAGTCCCACAGTGTTGGTGTTCCTGCTCCTCACCCAGGAGTCAGTCCCCCAGCTCCACTGACAAGTCCCACAGTGTTGGTGTTCCTGCTACTCACCCAGGAGTCAGTCCCCCAGCTCCACTGACTAGTCCCACATTGTTTGTGCTCCTGCTCCTCGCTCCAGCTGCAGGGAATTTACAGCACAGCAACAGGCCATTCGTCCCGATACATCCATGCTGGTCTTTTTGGTCCACACGAACGTTGTTCCACGCCCTCTTCATCGCGCCCCCAGCCACATATCCTTCTGTTCCTCTCTCCCTCATGTCCTATCCAGCATCCCCTCAGCTTAAATATATCTTCCCTATTCCCCTCAGCCTGTGATAATGAGTTCCACATTCTCCCCACTCTCTGGGTGAAGATGTTTCTCCCGAATTCCCAATTGGATTTATGGCTGACTGTCTTATATTGATGCCCCACCCCTTTTTCTGGTCTCACCCGCAAATGAAAAAAAACTTCTCTACATTTATCTGATCAAAAACCCTTTCATAATCTTAAAGAGCTCTATCAGGGCACTCCTGAGCCTTCTCTTTTCAAGCGATAACAGCCCAATCTGTTCAGTCTTTTTCTGATCATTATATCCTCCCAGTTCTCCTATCATCCTTGAAGATATTTCCGTGCAACTTTTCCCCGACGTTCAATGCAACCTGTGTCTTCATCATGTCAAAGACATGTTCACACTGCAACAGGTAAACCCAACAGGATACAGAGCTGCAGGCTTTTATCTGTAACAGGTGTTTCTCTTGGTGTTTTTGTTGAACTGCTCCGTCTCTCTGAGTCACTGTGCTGACTCCAGGCACAGAAATACAGGGCCGAGTGATTCTCCTGCAGGCTGGTGGACTCCAGGTTGAACTGGGAGCCAGTCGGTCGTTTGGCGCTGAAACCCTCCACCGTCCCCTCTGAGTTCACACCTGGTGTAGCTGCGGAGTAAAACATCAGCCGCGGCTCCTTCCCCGGTCCTGTCTGTACCAGAACATGGAACCGCAACTCTCACCCTCCACACGGCACTCCAGTCCCACTCCCTCCCCAGGAAATCTGGAGATGGCGGTGGGAGTCTGGCGGACCCTCGCGGAGATTGCGCCTGGGGGAAGAGACCAGGAGAGAAGAAAGTCAGTGAACATGGACAATCTGGGATGTGAAGAATGAAGGAAGAAGAGAAAGATAGAGAGAAAGAAAATAAGAAAGAGAGCTGTTGATAAAAACAATGGGGGTGTGTGGTGGTGGTGAGAAAGATCCCTTACTTTGAAATAAGACCATGAGACTCAGTAACAGATACATCTTCCACTGGAAGCTTATCCTGCAATTGGGAAATCAGTGGAGAGAAGAGAGTTGAGTCTTGTGAGGAGCCACATGTAGACTCAAGCAAGTGATTCAGGTTTGCACAACACCTCCCTCCCTGATGGGGAACCCACGCCCCTCTCTCTACCATTGGCTGCCAGTAGTTGCTGTTGCATTTGTTGGTATCATTCTGCTGCTGAAGTTGTTGTTGTATTTGCTGGTGTTTTTCTCCGACTGAGGTTGTTGAATTTGTTGGTGTTTGAATCTCCTGCTGATCTGTTGTTGAATTTGTTGGCCTTGTTCTCCTGCTGAGGTAGTTGTTGTGTTGGTTGGTGTTTTCCCTGCTGAGGTTTTTGTTGTACTTGTTGTTTTCTTCCCTGTTTAAATTGTTGTTCATCTTGGTTTTTGCATGTTGAGGTTGTTGATGTATTTTTGGTGCTGTTATTTTCTATTTTTTATTTCATTCATGGGATTTTGGGCGATGCTGGTTGAGGTCAGCATTTATTGTCCATCCCTAATTGCCCCTTGAGAAGGTGGTGGTGAGCTGCCTTCGTGAACCACTGCAGTCCATGTAGTGTCGGTACACCCACAGTGCTGTTAGGAAGGGAGTTTCAGGATTTTGACCCAGCGACAATGAAGGAACGGTGATATAGTTCCAAGTCACGATGGTGTGTGACTTGGAGGGGACCTTGCAGGCGGTGGTGTCCCCATGATTCTGCTGCCCTTGTCCATCTAGTTGGTAGAGGCCGCGGGTTTGGAAGGTGCTGTTGAAGGAGCCTTGGTGCATTACTGCAGTGCTTTTTGCAGCTGGTACATACTGCTTCCACTGTGCGTCGGTGGTGGTGGGAGTGAATATTTAAGGTGATGTTTGTTTAGTTAGATTCCCCCAGAAGCTGTGGTGGGATTTGAACACCTGTGCTCTGGATTATTCAGTCGAGGCCTCTGGATTACTAGTCCCAGTAACATAACAGCTATACTACCATACCCCCAAAGACTGGAGGAAGGTGTATTACATCATTCCCGAGTTTATGCCGTGTTTCCTTGCATTCTAGTTACACTGTGTGTGTACTTGTGAGCCGCGCAGTAGTAAGTGATGTTGTCTTGTGCACGGGAGCTTTTCAAGGACAGAGTCAAAGTGTTGGCTTGAGTCTCGTGCTGGGTTTCAATCCTTTTCCTGCATTTAGATGCAGAAAGTACACTCGATCTAATCCATTCCAGGCAGTCACCAATCTGCAAGTACCAGTCCATACCAGTCATGTTGCCCTGCCCAATACTGCTGTGGAACGTGGTTTCCTCCCCAGGAACCAGGGCGTTGGCCGCCGGGGACTGGAGAACCATCTAACATCTGACAAGATTCTTCACACAGGATGGCAGATCAATGGGGAGAGAACGATAGAGGGTTACAGGGAGGGACAGAGGCAAAAGCAGAAGAAAGGGATTAAGAAGGAGACAAAATAATTTCCTCCAGTCACGCTGCTGCCTTCACACTTATATTTGCTCGACAGGTTAAGCCCAATTATAAATCAGATTTATTACATTGATAAAACTATAAATGCGCCAAACTCGGAAGGATGAACACAAACCAGCTCAGTCTGCATCTGAGAAAGAGGAAAATTGGTAATGTTTAAGGATGACACTCTGTTAAAAGAATACTAACTGCTGTTCAGATCAAGGAACAGTAAATTATTTCAGTTTGGTTGACGAGCTGATGATGTATAACAATGCATAAAGTAACTATTACGAACATTAATTTCATCAACAATGGTAACAAATGGGGATAGTGGTGTTTCCTGTCTTAAAGGTGGGAAGCAGAAATATGGAAAGGCAAGGAATCATGACCAGTATCTCCGAATAACACTTCAGTATCTTCTGTCAGCAGATCTCTAACTAGTTTGCTTTAGTTTAGAGAAACAGCACTGAAACAGGCCCTTCTGCCCACCGAGTCTGTGCCGACCATCAACCACCCATTTATACGAATCCGATACTAATTCCATATTCCTACCACATTCCCACCTGTCCCTATATTCCCCTACCACCTACCTATACAAGGGGCAAATATATAATGGCCAATTAACCTATCAACCAGCAAGTCTTTGGCATGTGGGAGGAAACCGGAGCACCCGGAGGAAACCCACGCAGACACAGGGAGAACTTGCAAACTCCACACAGGCAGTACCCAGAATTGAACCCGGGTCGCTGGAGCTGTGAGGCTGGATCTGTGAGATTCGTTTCAGAGGAGGAGGCTCGTTATAAGCAATGTGATCAAACCGCCCCGCTACTGTGGAAACTGCAGACAATGTTGAATAACCACTGTCGCTGGCATTGCATTCCATACAGAGCACCCTCTGGCCACATCATACCAACAAAATCTTAGAGGGCAACAGAGCTGGACAGGCAGAGGCCATCCCAGGGAAACCCACATAGGGAGAGATAAAGAACGAGTGAGAGAGAGAGGACAGCTGAGAGGGAGCAAGGGAGAGGTAGAGTGAGGCAAAGACAGAGAGAGAGAGACAGACTGATCAACAAAGCCACTGAGAGATGGAATGATTCAGGGAAAATTAGTTCGAAAGAGAGAGAGAGAGAGAGAGATTGAGAGAACGAGTGACAGATAGAGAGAATGAGGCAATAGGAGGTGTACAGAAAGACAGGGAGAGACAGAGACAGAGCGACACAGAGGCTGAAAATGAGAGGAGATTGTAAGAATTAATGAGAGAGAGAGAGAGAATAAGAGTGAGTGTGTGTGAGAGTGAAATGGAGACAGACAGCAAGAATAAGCAAGGAAATGAGAGGCGGGAAAGAGAGGGGAAGGAAAGAAGAGAGTGAGATAAAGAGAGAGAATGAGATTGGGTGCGTGTGTGAGAGACAGAAAGAGCAACAGAGCAGAGAGGAAATGAGAGAAGGAAGGAGAGACAGTGATAAAGAGAGAGAATGAGAATGTGTGAGAGAGGAAAGGTAACAAGAGCAACAGAGAGAGAGAAACAGACATGAAGAGAGAGAGCCAAGAAACAATTTTACTGAACAATGTTAACCTTTTTAAAAAATCAATATTGGTGAAGTCTGCTGTTCCCCTGGAGGAGAAACCCCCCCCCCCCCCACAAAATACAAAAACAACGGCAGCAGAATAAAAATACGAACAAATTGAACAATAACTTCAACAGGAGGAAAGAAAAACAACAATAAATTCAATAACAACCTCAACAAGAAAGACACAAACAAATTCAACAACAACCTCAACAGGAAATAGCACAAATAAATCCAACAACTTAAAGAGGAAAAAGTACCAACAAATTCAACAACAACTTCAACAGGAAAAGCACCAACAAGTTCAACAACAAATTCAAATGGGAAAATACCAACAAATTCAACAACAACTTTAACAGGAGAAAAACACCTCCAAGTTCAACAACAAACTCAACAGGAAAAATGCCAACAAATTCAACAACAAACTCAACAGGAAAAACAGCAACAAAGTCAACAACTTCAGCGGGAGAAAACACCAACAAAGTCAACAACAACTTCAGCAGGATCTGCACGTTGTCTGTTCATGGGATCTTGCCTTTTAGAAAGTGGCTGCCACTGTTCCTACATTACAGCAGTGGCCGTACTTCGAAACAGTAGCAAAGAATATGGGAATAGCAAAACATGCGAGATCTTGGGCTTCATAAATAGAGCCATTGAGTGCAAAAACTGGGAAGTTATGCTGAACCTTTATAAAGCTCTGGTTAGGCCACAACTGCAAAATTGCATCCAGTTCTGGTCACCACACTTTAGGAAGGAGGTGAGGTTCCTTGAGAGGGTGCAGAGGAGATTTACCAGAATGGTTCCAGGAATGGAGGATTTTAGTTACAAGGTTAGGTTGGAGAAGCTGGGGTTGTTCTCCCTGGAGAAACTGAGATTGCGTGGAGACCTGATAGAGGTGTACAAGATTGTGACAGGTTTAGATAAAGATTACAAAGAAAAGCTGCTCCTCACCCAGGAGTCAGTCCCCAGCTCCACTGACTAGTCCCACAGTGTTGGTGTTCCTGCTCTTCGCTCCAGCTGCAATGAATTTACAGCCCGACACGTCCTTGCCGACCTTTTTGGTCCACACGAACGTCGTTCCACGCCCTCTTCATCTCGCCCCCAGCCACATCTCCTTCTGTTCCTCTCTCCCTCATGTCCTATCCAACTGCCCCCCTCCCCCCCAGCTTAAATACATCTTCCCTATTCCTTTCATCCTGTGGTACTGAGTTCCACATTCTCCCCACTCTCTGGGTGAAGATGTTTCTCTCAAATTTCCAATTGGATGTATTGGT
Organism: Heterodontus francisci; assembly: GCF_036365525.1. Classification (NCBI taxonomy): domain Eukaryota; kingdom Metazoa; phylum Chordata; class Chondrichthyes; order Heterodontiformes; family Heterodontidae; genus Heterodontus; species Heterodontus francisci. Next base: position 916,373 of record NW_027140825.1, on the reverse strand, counting down.
GACTGTATTATATTGACGCACCTGCCCCGTTTTTACTGGTCTCACCCGCAAATGCAAACATTTTTCTCTACATTTATCTGATCAAGACCCCTTTCATAATCTTAAATATCTCGATCAGGTCACTCCTCAGCCTTCTCTTTTCTAGAGAAAAGAGCCCCAGTCTGTTCAGTCTTTTCCTGATCATTATAACCTCTCACTTCTCGTATCATCCCTGAACATCTATCTGTGTCTTCTTCATGTCGAAGACATGTTCACACTGCAGTAGGTAAACCCAACAGGATACAGAGCTGCAGGCTTTTATCTGAAACAGGTGTTTCTGTTGGTGTTTTTGTTGAACTGCTCCATCTCTCTGAGTCACTGTGCAGACTCCAGGCACAGCAATGCATGGCCGAGTGATTCTCCCACAGGCTGGAGGACTCCAGGTTGAACTGGGCGTCAGTCGGTCACTTGGCGCTGAAACACCCCACCGTCCCCTCTGAAATCACACTTGGTACAGCTGGGGAGTAAAACATTATTTTGAAATAAGACCATGAGACTCAGTAACAGATGCATCTTCCACTGGAAGCTTATCCTGCAATTGGAAAATCAGTGGAAAGAAGAGAGTTGAGTCTTGTGAGAAGCCACATGAAGATTCAAGCAAGTGATTCAGGTTTGCACAACACCCCCCTCCCTGATGGGAAACCCACGCCCCTCTCTCTCCCATTGGCTGCCAGTAGTTGTTGTTGCATTTGTTGGTATAATTTTGAAGTTGTTGTTGTATTTGTTGTTGTATTTGCTGGTGTTTTTCTCCAACTGAGGTTGTTGAACTTGTTGGTGTTTGAATCTCCTGCTGATCTGTTGTTGAATTTGTTGGCGCTGTTCTCCTGATGAGGTAGTTGTTGTTTTTGTTGGTGTTTTCCCTGCTGAGGTTTTTGTTGTACTTCTTGTTTCCTTCCCTGCTTAAGTTGTTGAATTTTTTTTACGTTGAGGTTGTTGTTTTATTTTGGAGTTTTTCCCCTGCTGAGGTTATTTTCTGTTTTTTAACTCATTCATGGGATTTTGGGCGATGCTGGTTGAGGCCAACAATTATTGTCCATCCCTAATTGCCCATTGAGAAGGTTTTGGTGAGCTGCCTTCTTGAACCGCTGCAGTCCATGTTGGGTGGGTACACCCACAGTGCTGTTCGGAAGGGAGTTCCAGGATTTTGACCCAAAGTTAGTGAAGGAACGGCCGATATACTTCCAAGTCAGGATGGTGTGTGACTTGGAGGGGAACCTGCAAGTGGTGGTGTTCCCATGCATCTGCTGCCCTTGTCCTTCTAGGTGGTAGAGGTTGCGGGTTTGTAAGGTGTTGACGGAGGGAGCCTTGGTTCATTGCTGCATTGCATCTTGTAGATGGTACACACTGCTGACACTGAGCATCAGTGGTGGAGGGAGTGAATGTTTGTAGATGGGGTGAAAATCAAGCGGGCTGCTTTGTCCTGGACGGTGTCGAGCTTCTTGAGTGTTGTTGGAGCTGCACCCATCCAGGCAAATGGACAGTATTCCATCACACTCCTGACTTGTGCCTTGTAGATGGGTAACAGGCTTTGGGGAGTCAGGAGGTGAGTTACTCGCCGCAGGATTCCTAGCCTCTGACCTGCTCTTGTAGCCACAGTATTTATACGGCTACTCCAGTTCAGATTCTGTTCAATGGCAATACCCAGGATGTTGATAGTGGGAGATTCAGCGATGGTAATGCCATTGAATGTCAAAGGGAGATGGTTATATTCTCTCCTGTTGTAGATGGTCAATGCCTGGCACTTGTGTGGCGCGAATGTTACTTGCCACTTATCAGCCCAAGCCTGGATGTTGTCCAGGTCTTGCTACATCTGAACACAGGCTGCTTCAGAATCTGAGCTGTCGCGAATGATGCTGAACATTGTGAAATCATCAGTGAACATCCCCACTCTGACCTTATGATTGAAGGGAATTTCATTTATGAAGCCGTTGGAGATGGTGGAACAGGACGTACTCGGGGATGGCGATAGCGAGCTCTGTGACATTGTCTGAAAGGCATGATTCCCTGAGTATGACTATGTCAGGTTGTTGCTTGACAGCTCTCCCAACCTTGGCACAAGGCCCGAAATGTTGGTAAGGAGGACCGTGCAGATTCAACATGTTGTTGCATCTGCTGCTGTTTTTCACCTGCTGAAATTGTGTTTGTTGCTTTTCTTCTCCTGACGCACTTCTTGAATTCTGTTGGTGTTTTTTTCTCCTCCTGACATTGGTTGGTGAGCTTTTTTTTGCCAACGTTGCTTCTGAATTTGTTGGTGTTTTCCCTCGCTGAGGCTGTTGTTGAATTTGTTGATGCTTTTCGTGCTGAGGTTTTTGTTGTATTTGTTGTATTGCCCGGAGGAGGTTACAGAGATAGGGAGGGTTGTAGGGCTGGAGGAGGTTACAGTGATAGGGAGTATTGTAGGGGCTGGAGGAAGTTACAGAGAGAGGGAGGGTTGCAGGTCTGGAGGAGGTGACAGCGATAGAGAGGGTTGTAGAGCTGGAGAAGGTTACAGAGATAGGGAGTATTGTCGGGGCTGGAGGAGGTAACAGAGATAGGGAGGGTTGTCGGGGCTGGAGGAGGTTACATCGATAGGGAGCGTTGTCGTGTCAGGAGGAGGTTACTGAAATAGGGAAGCTTGTAGGGGGCTGGAGTGGGTTATGGAGATAGGGAGGGTTGCATTACCTTAAGCAGGATACAGACATAGGGAGGATTGGAGGAGCTGGAGGAGGTTACAGAGAGAGGGAGGGTTGCAGGGGCTGGAGGAGGTTACATGAACAGGGATAATTGTCACTGTTCATCGAGTGTACTCAGTGTTAACCCCAGTATCATTCTGGTGAATCTCAGCTGTATCTGGTCTCAGGCAAACAGCTGCTTGTTGAGGAAGGTGCCCAGACTGTGTGCAATATTCCAAATGTAGACTAACCAGAGCCTCCTACAACTGTGGCATTACCTCCAAACCCTTTGCATTGTAGCTTCTTCCATTAATCACACGTTCCACAATGCATGACTGGATGCACGCATACACCACACACACACTCCCAACCCTCTCTCTCTCCCACCCCCTCTCTCTCCTCAGTTTGTTTGACTATGTTGTTAGTTGTGCATCTTTGTCCTTCAGCTGATCTTATCTGTGCCTCTGATATGAAGAGTCTATTGTTCTCAGTCCTTGACAAACACAACAGCTTCCTGCTTTGCAAAAGTTGACATTTTCCTAGTTGACACACGGCACAACATTCAAATCTGTTAGTCCCAGGGAATGCAAATATCAAAGCCGGCTCAGAAGAGCTAATGGGCCCATTGTGGGACTGAATGAATATCTGACAACCTGGCATGGACACAGGGGCACTGACAGAATCAGCAATCCAGAGAGAATGGAAACTGTGGAAACTATCAGGGACGAGGCGTTGGACATGGGCTGGTTGGAACTGAGATGCACATTCAGACGCCCCTTTTCACAGGCAGTGTAACATTGAATAACAATGTGCTTCAAGGTGATTGTGATTACTGAGGGGACAGTGACATTGTGATTCTGTCACAGGAATATTATCTAGAACCCTGGACTGACTGCACTGCCCAATGTGCTAATGATCTAACAGAGAAATGTGGGGACAGACGAATCCCACCCCATCAGAAACAAATCCTCGAATAGTCCAACAGAGGGAGGCCATTCGGCCCATCGAGGGTTTGTCATCTCTTTCGAAAATCAACCCAGTTAATCCAACTCCCCACACTTTCACACATAATTCCCTCATTTAATTCCCCTTCAAGTATTGAGCCAATTCCCTTTTTGAATAATACCATTGAATTTCCACCACCCTATCAGACATTGCCCTCCAAATCCAAACCACTCATGATATTAAAAAACATTTATCCTCATGTCACCTCTGGTACCTTTGCCCATCACATTAAAGCTGTGCCCTCTGGTGATCTATCGAATCTCCCCTTAACCTTCTCTACTCTAAGGAGAACTCCCCTTTCTAGCCCAGTCTTTTTACTTGACTGAAATTCCTCACCAACTGAACCATCCGAGAAATTTTCTTCTGCATCCTCTCCAAAGCCGACAGGTCTTTCCCAAAGTGTGGTGCCCAGAATTGTTCCAACAGGGACCGAACTGGTGTTTTATACAGGTTTGGCATGACTCCCGGAGTTTTGTACTCGACCTCTCTATTTACAAAGCCCAGAATGTAATATGATTTATTAATCGCTTTCTCAACCTACCCTGTCACCTTTAAATATTCCTGCACAAGCACCCCCAGTTCTCTCTGTTCTTGCACCACTTCACAAATTGTTTTGTTTCATCTCTCCTCATTCTTTCAGTCAAAATCAAACATATCAAAGACTAATCCCACCCATATCTGGGAAAAATTACCTGCTTATTATTATTCGGTCAGTCATGGACAATGGTCTGCCAGTAACTCTATAAAGTTTACATACAACACTTTTGCTTCCATAAATCAACATCCTGGGTGGTTCTTGTACTGAAGTTTATACCTGAAGCCCACTGCTATCCCAATGTTAGCAGGTGAGGAGCATTCAGTGACTGAGACATTAACATTTGGTCAGGGACCCCTCACAATATCCCATGTCCTGAATACTCAAACACTCTCTCACTGAGAAATTTATGTCCTCCTCATTCTGGTTTGTATGTGTTACTAACGCTGTATCTGTGCTATTTCGGAGATGGTATCACTGTCGCTGATGTGAGGATTTCATTGTTCTCATTCTGTGACTATATTCTGAAAAACAGAATCATTTACTTTAACCCCAACGACCTCAAGGAGGAAAATGGATGTCCGATCATTTGTCTCTCCGGAACATCTTGTTTCTCTGCCCCCTCTCATCATCCCCCCAATACTGACCCACTACTGATAAGAGAGGCATGTCTCCTGTGAATATTCTCTCCCTAATACTTAATGCCTATGAAAGATCAAATATACACAGCCAACTGGCAAATACTATCTATAATATTCAGAGTCCCAGCCCCAGGCTCCAATCTCCCTACACACTCTCTGTTGGGTAACTGAAGACAAGTTATGTTACAACAGCAAATCCCCGTGGGTTAGCATGGTCCCAGGAGAAATATTAATTTGGTTTATTATGGCAGCTACTTTAACCAAAAGGCCTTCGTTTGCATAGATTATGTAATGTCATTCATCATTACTAAATGTTAATATTTCAGCCAACCAGCACTGCAGTCAATCCGTCGTGGTGTATATAGGAGTTGGAGCTGACACTGAGACTGACACTGTTCACAGCAGAGTGGACCCGAGACTGAGGAGCAAGCAGCTGGAACTGAACCGACAACATCTCCCACCCAGTGACACCTCCATTGGAGACTCTGGTAAGCAGTCGGGTATGGGAGGACTGTTAGAAAAAGCAAAGGAGTTTGTCACTTGCTCGGTGTTGACCCAGGGGGTGTGTGTCCTGCTTCTCCTGAAACAACACCATCTTCCTGAATAACCTTTGTCAGAAATTCAAAGAGGTTTGTTTCAGGGATGCAGGAGACAGACCTGGAGGAGAGAGTCAGGAACACATGTGGTTTATTCATAAAAGCTTTGGAGAGTGGAAAGGGTGAAGGATTGGAGTCAAGTTCCTGATGTTTAACAAGAACATGTAGCTGAGCTCACCTCTGTCTGTAAGAGCCCCAGTGAGAGAGAGATAATTAGATGGAGCTCACCTCTCTAAAACAGATATACTGACGAACTGCTCGGCAACTCCCTATTTAATATTCCCTCCAATTTCCCGACTCGGTAATCTCTCTCAAATGTTTGTCTTGTGTTTCCCTTTCCAGAATCTCACCAGTAAGATGTGGACTCGGCTGATCATTCTGGGTTACCTGAGTGAGTAACTTTCATTCTCGACAAAGTTCACCCCCAGTACAACTAGAACAAGCTGTGTTTATTCAAACCGTTACATAGAAAAATCTCCCAAGATGTTCCACAGAAATCTGATTGAAGAAATGTCTGACACACGGCAGGGAAGGAGATGATTGGAGGGCTGACTGTTAGTTTAAAAGAGCAGACGGAGGTGGAGAGGCAGAAAGGTTTAGGAGGCTAGACATCTTGAAGCCACATCAGACACTGCTGGAGGAAAGGGAGTGGAGGGAATTTATACAGGAGGCTTGGGTCAGAGAAACAGAGAGTTGGTGAAGATTACAGAAATGTGGTGGGAGAGGGCGGGAGAGGTCATGAAAGAATTTGAACAGGAAGATGGAAGTTGTACATCAAAGGCGTTTGCAGCTGTGAACCAATGTGGGTCAGAGAGCACAGGGCTGATGTATGACTTAAACTTTCTGCAAGATAACATGCAACAGCAGTGTGTTGGAGGAGACCTGACTTCTGGAAAGTGGAAGCTGGGAGGCTGGCCAGGAGTGGATTAGAAGATTTGATTCTCCAGAAGGTAGAGGGTTTTTGGTAGAGGATTGGCTGAGGCAAAATCTGTGATGGTGGATATTACGGAGGTTGTAATTGGATGTCCTTGTGATGAGGAGGCGACAGGGAAGGAAGCTGGGCACAGTCAGAAGCTGATGAGAAATTGGAGAGGGACAAGATAGATTCTCGGGGTACGCTAGAGGTAGCAGTGCTGGAGTGGGTAGGGAAGACACTGCAGGAGATTCTCTGGCTGAGACTAGACTGGGTTGAGTGGAAATAGGCCAGAGCAGTTCCACCCAGCTGGACATGGAAGGAGAGGTGTTGGCGATGGATAGTGTGGTGAATTGTGTCAAAGACTGCCGACAATTCGAGAAGGATGATCAGAAACAGTATTCCTGACTTGGCTCTTGCAACTTCTCTGCTGCTCAAACCCTTTAGCAGTACTTTGGTACCTCTAGACTTGACTATTCCAAAGATCTCCTGGCTGATCTCTCACATTCCACCTTCTGTACATTTTGGTCATCCAGTATGATACTGCCCAAGTCCAGTTCACCTTTCATCTCCGTGCTCACTGACCTACACTGGCTCCCGGTTCAGCAAGGCCTGGATTTCAATATTCTCACAATCGTTTCCAGATCCTTCTATCACCTCGCCGTTCCCTACCGCTGAAATCATCTCCAGCCCCACAACCCTCGGAGATCTCTGCGCTCCTCTAATTGAGGCCTCTTGAGTATTCCCGATTCGAATCCCTTCCACCATTGGCAGCTGTGCCTTCACCTGCCGAGGCTTAACGCTATGGAATTCTCTCCCTCAACTTCTCCGTCTCTCCACCTCTCTTTCCTCCTTTCAGACACTCCTTAAAACCTACCTATTTGACATAGCATTTGGCCACCTGCCCGACCAGCTGCTTCTGTGGATCAGTGTCAGTTCGGGATGGTAACACACCGATGAAGTGCTTTGGGACATTTTATTACATCAAAGGCAGTACATAAACGCAGGTTGTTGTTGGTTTTGAGACTACACGTTCCCTCTGCAGGACCCACCAGTCACACTGGGTCGCTTGTGCTCCACCTGGCAGTTCTCGCTCCTCCTCCACTTTACATCTTTCCTGCTGGGATGAAGTGAAGCTGAGATATTTACTGCTTTCTGTTACCTGAGAGCTGGTGGTTAATCTAGAATAGGGAGGACTGTCTGTGAGCAGTGAGTTAGAGGGGGAGGCTGAGCTGGGAGACAGATGGAAACCCAGTTTAGAGAAGGAGGACATTTTCCATCTTTAATCTGCGGGGCTTTGCCCAGGGCGGAGGGTGAAACTGAGATTATTGGTATTTCGGGAGGGTACAAGGCGCTGTGTAACATTAACTGTACTTTATATTAACATTAAACATCTTTCTGTCACTCAGTCACAGACTCCACACTCACTGACCCGTGTGTAAATCACACAGTCCTGGACCAGCCCTGGAGGAGCATCGATTGTAATGTCACTGTGGGCTCCGGTCAGGAGAAGTGTGATGATAATCTTGCTCAAGGATGGTACAGATTTAAAAGGTAATGTAAAGGAACAAATTCTGGGTAAATCAGTTAATGAGGGAGGAGTAATGGATTTCCCCCAGTTTCTGGCACTATCTGTTGTTACCAGTCTCTCTAACAGTTAATATTTACCATCAGTTCAGGGACTGACTCTGTGATTATTGTTTCAGTTCTGGTGGATGGAAGATTCCGGACACTGTTGTCCCAGATTTTCACTGCTCCACACGTGCCACAGGCTGGTTACAGGGTAATTTCCGTCTTTAAAATATCAGATTTACATTCACTGTCCAGCACTGTTCACGTGGGTTACTTTCTTCAATATTCATAAACTCTCATTTCAGGTTCCCATCCCAGTGTGGGACAGGGGGAAGTAACGAGGACAGTTTGTTTTAACAAGGCTGGAAATCGCTGTCACTGGACCCAGGAAATAAAGATCAAAAACTGCAGCAGTTATTTTGTTTATGAGTTGAAGCCTCCACCCGACTGTAACGCTGCTTATTGTACAGGTAGATTGCTGTTTGTATATGGTGCAGATGGGTGATTCTGGGATGTCCCGTGTCACCCATGGGAATGAGACAGTTTACTCACTGCCCTCCTTTTTGTAAGGGACACAGTGAATAAAGGATCTGTAAAACAGAGTGAACTCTTCACTAAAACTCTAGGGAACTGAAACATGCGCTCACTGTCTGGAGAGAGGGCTGGCATGTCTGGGTAGTATTCTGTCAGGTCTGCAATTGAGGAGATTCAGGTTTTCTGGTGAGTGTCAGACACAGCAGCAGGATCCTGACAGACTCTATGTGAAGGGCAGTCACTCTCACCTCACCTCTTGAGTTCAGCTCTTTTGTCAATGTTTGAACCACACTGTAATGAGGTCAGGAGCTGAGTGACCCCGGCGGAACCCAAACTGACCATCACTGAACAGGTAATTGCTGAGTAAGTGCCGCTTGATAGCACTGTCAACGACACCTTCCATCATTTTACTGATGATAGAGAGTAGACTGATGGGACGGTAATTGGGTGGCTTGAACTTGCCCTGCTTTGACTTGTCCTGCTTTTTATGCACAGGACATGCCTGGGCAGTTTTCCACATTGCAGGGTAGATGCCAGTGTTGTAGCTGTACTGGAACAGCTTGGCTAAGGATGCAACAAGTTCTGGAGCACAGGTCTTCAGTACTACTTCCGGGATATTGTCAGGGCCCATAGCCTTTGCAGTATCCAGTGCCTTCAGTCATTTCTTGATATCAAGCGGAGTGAATCGAATTGGCTGAAGACTGACATCTGTGATGCTGGGGATTGCAGGAGAAGGCCGAGATGGATCATCAACTCAGCACTTCTGGCTGAAGATTTTTGCAAATGCTTCAGCCTTATCTTTTGCACTGATGTGCTGGGCTCCCTGATCATTGAGGATGGGGATATTTGTGGGGCCACCTCCTCCAGTTAGTTGTTTAATTGTCTTCTGCCATTCACGACTGGATGTGGCAGGACAAGAAATACTGGAATCACTCAGCGGGTCTGGCAGCATCTGTGGAAAGAGAAGCAAAGTTAACGTTTCGGGTCAGCGACCCTTCTTCGGAACTCATTTGATCCGTTGGTTATGGGATCGCTTAGCTCTGTCCATCGCATGCTAATTATGCTGTTTGGCATGCAGATAGTCCTGTGTTGTAGCTTCACCAGGCTGACACCTCATTTTGAGGTATGCCTTGTGCTGCACTTTGCATGCCCTCCTGCACTCTTCATGGAACCAAGTTTGGTCTCCTGGCTTGATGGTCATGATCGATTGGGGGATATACCGGACCATGAGGTTACAGATTGTAGTTGAGTACAATTCTGCTGCTGCTGTTGTTCCCACAGCACCTCATGGATGCCCATTGTTGTATTGCTAGACTTGTTTGAATCTATCCCATTTAGCATGGTGATAGTGCCACACAACACGATGGACGGTATCCTCAATGTGAAGGTGGGACTTTGGCTCCACAAGGACTGTGCGGTGGTCACTCCCACCAAGACTGTCATGGACAGATGGATATGTGGCAGGCAGATTGGTGAGGATGAAGTCAAGTATATTTTCTCCTCTTTTTGGTTCTGTCATCACCTACCGCAGTCCCAGACTAGCAGCTTTGTCTTTTAGGACACGGCTAGCTCGGTAAGCAGTGGGCTGCAGTGACTGAGAGGAGTGGTCTGCAGAGACTGAGGGGAGTGGGATGTAGTGACTGAGCGAATGAGATGCGGTGACTAGGTGGAGTAGGATACAGTGAATGTGGGGAGTGGGATGTAGTGACTGAGGGGAGTGGGGTGGAGTGACAGGGGAGTGGGAGGTAGTGACTGAGGGGTGTGGGATGCAGTGATTGAGCGGAGTGGGAAGTAGCGACTGAGGGGAGTGGGATACAGAGACTGAGGGGAGTGGGATACAGTGACTGAGCGAATGAGATGCGGTGACTAGGTGGAGTAGGATACAGTGAATGTGGGGAGTGGGATGTAGTGACTGAGGGGAGTGGGATGTAGTGACTGAGGGGAGTGGGATGTAGTGACTGAGGAGAGTGGGGTGTAGTGACTGAGGAGAGTGGGGTGTAGTGACAGGGGAGTGGGAAGTAGCGACTGAGGGGAGTGGGATACAGAGACTGAGGGGAGTGGGATACAGTGACTGACGGGAGTGGGATGTAGTGACTAAGGGGAGTGGGATGCTGTAATTGAGGGAAGTGGGATGTAGTGACTACTAAGTGTGATGTGGTAACTGAGGGGAGTAGGATGTAGAGAAGCGGGGAGTGAGGTGCAGTGACTGAAGGGAATGGTATAGAGTGATTCGGTGGAGTGGGTACAGTGACATAGAGAAGTGGGATGCAGTGATTGAGGGGAGTGGGATGCAGTAATTGAGGGGAGTGGGATGCAGCGACTAAGGGGAGAGGGATGCAGTGACTGAGGGCAGTGAGATGTAGTGACTGAGGGGAGTGGGATGTAGTGACTGTGGGGAGTGGGATGTAGCGACTGATGGGAGTGGGTGCACTGACTGAGGGGAGTGGGTGCAGTGAGTGAGGGGAGTGGGATGCTGTAATTGAGGGAAGTGGGTGTAGTGACTGAGGGGAGTGGCATGCAGTGACTCAGGGGAGTGTGAATCAGTGACTGTGGGGAGTGTGAATCAGTGACTGAGGGGAGTGGGGTACAGTGACTGAGGAGAGTGTGATACGGTAACTGAGGGGAGTGTGATCCCTTCCATTTATCATCACATTCTCCCCGGTTTCACTTGTCACTAGAACTTTTCCCAGTTCTGATGTAAGGTCACATATTAACATTAAACATCTTTCTGTCACTCAGTCACAGACTCTGCACTCACTGACCCGTGTGTAAATCACACAGTCCTGGACCAGCCCTGGAGGAGCAGCGATTGTGATGTCACTGGGTGCTCCGGTCAGGAGAAGTGTGATGATAATCTTGCTCAAGGATGGTACAGATTTAAAAGGTAATGTAAAGGAACAATTTCAGGGTAATCTAGTCAATATGGGCAGAGTAAGGGATTTCCCCCAGTTTCTGGTACTATCTGCTGGTACCAGTCTCTCTAACAGTTAATATTTGCCATCAGTTCAGGGACTGACTCTGTAATCTTTGTTTCAGTTCTGGTGGATGGAAGATTCCGGAGACTGCTGTCCCAGATTTTCACTGCTCCACACATGTTACAGGCTGGTTAAATGGTAATTTCAGCCTTGAGAATATCAGATTTACATTCACTGTACAGCACTGTTCACATGGGTTACAGTCTTCAATATTTATAAACTCTCATTTCAGGTTCCCATCCCAGCGTGGGACAGGGGGAAGTAACACGGACAGTTTGTTTATCCTGGGGTAGAAAACACTGCGACAAGGTCCATGAGATAAAGATCAAAAACTGCAGCAGTTACTTCGTTTATGAGTTGAAGTCCTTGTTTTATTGCGCTGCGTATTGTACAGGTACATTGATGCTTCTATATCATCCAGAGGGTGATTCTGGGATGTCCCGTGTCACCCACAGAAATGAGACGGTTTACTCACTCCCCTCCTTATTGTCAGGGACACAGTGAATAAAGGATCTGAAACACAAAGTGTACTTCACTGAAACTCTAGGGAACTGAACCAGACTCTGCTGTCTCTGTCTATCAGGCACTCTGATCCCTGCAGTGTTCATGGCTCACGTCAGGTCCCCACTGCAGTGCTGGGCACCTCACACTCCCTCTCCAGGAAGCAATGTTCACGAGGAGTTGGATAGGATCTTCGAGGGTTTGATAAAGATGAAAATCTGACACTGTCTGGACTAGAGAACTAAATAAACGAGCTCTTCGGGTTTTCTCCACTCTGCCCTCTTCCTTTATTACAGATCCAGAGACTGTCGTAACTGAGGAACCCGAGGAACAAACAACTCGAGAATCCACTAGGGGATCATCGTCTACCCCAGCGGTGTCTGGAACATCAGGTATCCCCCTTGTGGGGTGCATTCGAAACAGATTCCACACCCAATGTTGCACCATAGAAGATCAGTCCTCGAGATCATCCAGTCTCTTACTGAGGGAAGTGGGATGGAGTGACTGCGGGAAGTGGAAGGGAGTGAATGAGGGAAGTTGGATGGAGTGACTGAGGGGAGTGGGATGGGGTGACTGAGGGAAGTGGGATGGAGTGACTGAGGTGAGTGGGATGGGGTGACTGAGGGGAGAGGGATGTGGTGACTGAGGGGACTGGGATGGAGTGACTAAGGAGAGTGGGATGATGTAATTGAGGGGAGTGGAATACATAGACTGAGGGGAGTGGGATGTAGTGACTGAGGGGAGTGGGATGTAGTGACTGAGAGGAGTGGGATGCACTGACTGAGGGGAGTGGGATGCAGTGACGGAGGGGAATGGGATGCAGTGGACTGAAGGCAGTGGGATGCAGTACTTGAGGGGAGTGGGATGTAGTGACGGAAGGGAGTGGGATGCAGAGGCTGAGGGGATTGGGATGCAGTGACTGGGGAGTGGAATGCACTGATTGAGGGGTGTGGGATGCAGTGACTGAGGGGAGTGGGATGCAGTGACTGAGGGGAGTGGGATGCAATGACTGAGGGGAGTGGGATGCACTGATTGAGGGGAGTGGGATGCAGTGACTGAGAGGAGTGGGATGCAGTGGCTGAGGGGAGTGGGATGGGGTGACTGAGGGGAGTGGGATGTGGTGATTGAGGGGAGTGGGATGCAGTGACTGAGGGGAGTGGGATGCAGTGACTGAGGGGAGTTCTTTTGGGCGTCCATATCTCGAGAGACAGTGGATACGCGCGTGGAGGTGGTCAGTGGTTTGTGAAGCAGCGCCTGGAGTGGCTATAAAGGACTGAGGGGAGTGGGATGATGTAATTGAGCGGAGTGGGATGCAGTAATTGTGGGAAGTGGGATGTAGAGACTGAGTGGAGTGGAATGCACTGATTGAGGGGTGTGGGATGCAACGATTGAGGGGAGTGGGATGCAGTGCCTGAGAGGAGTGGGATGCAGTGCCTGAGAGGAGTGGGATGCAGTGGCTGAGGGGAGCGGGTTGCAGTGACTGAGAGGAGTGGGATGCACTGATTGAGGGGAGAGGGATGCAGTGACTGAGAGGAGTGGGATGGAGAGACTGAGAGGATTGGGATGTAGTGAATGAGAGGAGTTGGATGCCGTGAATGAGGGGAATGGGATGTAGAGACTGAAGGGAGTGCGATGTAGAGACTGAGGGGAGTTGGATGCCGTGACCGAGGGGAGTGAGATGTAGAGACTGAGAGGAGTGGGATGAGGTGACTGAGGGGAGTGGGATACAGCGTCTGAGGGTAGTATGAGACAGTGACTGAGGGGTGTGATACAGTCACTCAGGGAGTGTGATACAGTGACTGAGGGGAGTGTGATACAGTGTCTGAGGGTAGTATGATGCAGTCACTGAGGGGAGTGTGATGCAGCGACTGAGGGTAGTGTGATGCAGCGACTGAGGGTAGTGTGATACAGTGACTCAGGGAGTGTGATACAGTTACGGAGGGGAGTGTGATACAGAGACTGAGGTGAGTGGGACACAGTGACTGAAGGGAGTGTGATACAGTGACTGAGGGGAGTGTGATACAGTGTCTGAGGTTAGTATGATACAGTCACTGAGGGGATGTGATGCAGCGACTGAGGGTAGTGTGATACAGAGTCTGAGGGGGATGTGATACAGTGACTGAGGGTAGTGTGATACAATGACAGAGGAAGTGTGATACAGTGACAGAGGGGAGTGTGATGCAGTGTGTGAGGGGAGTGTGATACAGTGACTGAGGGGAGCATGATACAGTGACTGAGGGGTGTGTGATACAGTCACTCAGGGAGTGTGATACAGTGACTGAGGGGAGTGTGATACAGTTACGGAGGGGAGTGTGATACACTGACTGAGGGGAGTGGGATACAGTGACTGAAGGGAGTGTGGTACAGTGACTGAGGGGTGTGGGATGCAGTGACTGAGGGGAGTGTGATACACTGACTGAGGGGAGTGGGATACAGTGACTGAAGGGAGTGTGATACAGTGACTGAGGGGACTGCGCTACAGTGTCTGAGGGGAGTGTGAGACACTGTCTGAGGGGAGTGGGATACAGTGACTGAGGGGAGTGTGATACACTGCCTGAGGGGAGTGTGAGACACTGTCTGAGGGGAGTGGGATACGGTGAACTGAAGGGTGTGTGATACAGTGACTGGGGGAGTGTGATACAGTGACTGAGTAGAGTGTGAGACACTGTCTGAGGGGAGTGGAATGCAGTGACTGAAGGGAATATAATGCAGTGACTGAGGGGATTGTGATACAGTGAGCTGAAGGGAGTGCGAGACAGCGACTGAGGAGAGTGTGATACAGCGACTGACGGGAGAGGGATACACGACTGAGGGGAGTGTGATGCAGTGACTGAGGGGAATGTGATAAAGTGACTGAGGTGAGTGTAATGCAGTGACTGAGGTGACTGTGATAGAGACTGAGGGCAGCATGATGCTCAAACTCAGGAATCCGAGGAACAATCGACTAGAGAATCTACTGAGGTTTCATCCACTACCCACCGGGCTCTAGAAGCTAAGGTATCTGCTTTGTGGGGTTATCATCGCAGAATCATGGAATCAAAGACTGGTTACGGCACAGAAAGTTTCTGTTCAGCCCATCTTCACCGTGCCAGCTCTCTGGCAGTGCAACTCACCTACTCCCACTCCTGCCATTTTCCTGTCGCCCTGCAGATTTTTTCTGCCATGACAATTATCCAATTCCCTTTTGAAAGCCTCAATTAAACCTGCCTCCAGCACACTCTCATGCAGTGCATTTCAGATCCTAACCACTCACTGTGTGAAAAGGTTTCCCTGTCTCTGTTGTGACTTTTACCACTCACCTAAAACCGTTGCTCTCTCGTTCTGGATCCTCCCACCAAGAGGAACAGTTTTTCCCTGACTACTCTGTCCAGTTCCCTCTTGATTATGAACATCTTGCTCAAATCTCGTCTTAATCGTCTCTTCTCCAGGGAGAACAGCCCCAGCTTCTCCGATCTATTCATGTCACTGACGTCCCTCATCCCGGGAACCATTCTGGTAAATCTTCTCTGCACCCTCTCGAATACCTTAACATCCTTCCTAAGTATTGACCGCTCTCTCGACCTGTCTTGCCACCTTCAATGATTTGTGCACATGTCCCCCCAGGTCCCTCTGCCCCTGCATCTCCTTTAGAATTGTATCCTTTATTTTATATTGCCTCTCGTTCGTCCGACCAAAATGAATCACTTCACAATTCTCTGTGATAAATTTCATTTGCCAGTGTCTGCCCATCCCACCAGCCTGTCTATAACCTCCTCACAGTTCACAATACTTCCAGGTTTTGTGTCATCTGCAGATTTTGAAAGTGTGCCCTGTACGCCCCAGTCTATGTCATTAATATACATCAGGAAAAACAGTGGTCTGAGCATTATTAGAGAGCAAAACATAGATGCACAGAGAATTAGGAGGGACAGATAACAATGGAGTCGATAAGAGTATCGTATGAGACGGGGACAGTGTAAGAGGAAAGGTGATGAGCTGTAAATTCAGTTTAATGTGTGTGTATATGAATGCATGGACAGTGGTAAATAAGGTTGTTGAGCTGCAGGCGCAGATAGCCATGTGGAAATATGATGTTGTGGCAATAACAGAGTCCTGGCTCTAAGTGGGGCAGGACTGGGTAGTGAATATTCCTGACTACAAGGTGTTCAGGAAAGAGAGGGGAGGAAGGAAAGGAGGAGGGGTATCAGTATTGATTAAGGGGAACATTACAGTGCTGTTTTCTTTTCTCTCTCTTGTTCACAATCATTCCAGATCTCCCTTACTCTTTTCTGTCTCACACCTGTCGCCTTCCCTCCTTTTCTCTCACTCCTGCTCTCTGTTGTTCTCTGACTCCACTTTCCCCCTGTCGTTTCGCTGATCACTTTGATAATCTCCTGAGTTTTCTCCGTTCATTTTCTTTCCTTGTCGGAGTAGTAACTGATTCTGCAGCCGATGATATCTTGTGTCCCCCCTCAGTTAAGGCTGGTATACATTGATTCAGTGTGTCGAGGGAGTTAGATTACATCCGAGAGGAGGTTCTGTGTTGAAACACTTCTGTCCACTCATCCAGCGTTCTGAATCCCAGTGAAATTCCTCTTGTCTTTATTTGATCCTCTCAGACTCGGGGATTCCGTCTACTCCCGAGGAACCTCCCGACTCCCAGCCTGTTTCTGATGACGGTGGGAACGTTTCAGATCCTCCACATTTCAGGAATATTAAATCGCTCCTGCTGTCTCAGTCTGGCACAAATATATCAGGACCGAGGGCCTCCAAACAGCTGTGTGATCGTTCTGTGTAGGAAAACCCATCGTTCTCACTCTCTCTCTCTGCCTTGTCTGTGCTGTCAGACAAGAGTTGCAGTCACTTGTGTTCAGTATGAGTGGATACATTGGGAAACACAGAAACGTAAACGTTCAGAAATTCCTTCAGAAATATCTTTGAGCTTCTATCTCACATCCCTCTCTCTGTAACTCTCAGTTTTATCTCTGTCTCTCTGTTTCTCCTTTATCTGCCTTTCACACGCATATATAAATATATTTCATTTCTGTAACCGCCTCTCTCCTATCTGGCTCTCAGTTTCTCCAGCTCCCTCTTTCACTTCACTCTGTCTCCCACTCTCTCTGATGTTCTGTCTCCCTGTCTGTCTCTCTGACTCTCACTTTCTCTTTCTGTGTCTCTCTCACAGATGCTCTTTGTCTGTCTCTCTGTCTTTGTCTTTGTCAGAGGGACAGAGAGCATCAGAGAGAGAGAGAGAGTGAGAGTGATCGACAGAGACAGAGAAAAGGGCAGTGAGACCGGAGTAAACACGGAATGCAAATGATCTTGGGAGATGGAACAAGAGGCAACAGAGAAGAGAGTGCAGGATAGAGGATGATAACACAGGGAGGGCAGATTAGAGACAAGACGAGTTGAGATAGAGAGAATAACAGAGACAGATGAACAAACGAGTGGTTGACAAACTGGAGGAAAGAGAGTTTAAATTAGAGAGGAGAGATCATTCGAAATACGTCCCGTGCCCTGTGCTAAACTATGGGTGTGTTCAACCTGTTGATGTTGTGACTGTTGTGTTTAGATACCAAATACAAGAGGATTAATGTGAAGATCACTTCAATGACTGATCTGGATGATGAAACTGCAAAGAGAATCGTTGTGGAGAGGGTGAGAGACTGCACTGGACTGAGGAGAAACACGGGCGGCAACAGATCCTCCCTCTCACTGTCTGTATTCACTGAATGGGAACTCCAGGTCATTATTTAAACAGCTCTAATTCCCCCTCTGCTTATCTTCTGGTCCCCCAGATCAGGCTTGTGAGGGGTTGAATGGGCTTCCTCCTGAGCCTGTGTGAAAGGCTGGAGAGGGGGTGAGGGGGCTGAATGGCCTTCTCCTGTTCCTGTGTAATAACTCGAACGAGGGGCTGAATGGCCTCCTCCTGTTCCTGTGTAACAGACTAGAGGGGATGAATGGCCTCCTCGTTGTACGGTAACCTCTCTCTGATCTTCCCTCTCACTCTCCCCATTCTCTCTTTATGTCCTTTCTATCTCTGTCTCTTTCTCTGCCTCGCTCACCCACTCTGTATTTCTCTTTCTTTGTCTTTCTTTCTGTCTGTGTCTGTCTCTCCCTCACTGCATCTCTGACGACCTCTCGCTCTCACGCTCTCTGTTTCTCTACCTCTGTCACAATCCCTGTAGCTCTCCCACCCTCCCTCTGCATCTCTCCCTCTATCTGAGTATCTTTGCCTCACCCTGTCTCTCACTGTCTTGTCCCCACCCTCTCTCCCGATCTCTGTCTGTATGCTCTCTGTCTATTTCTATTCACTCCTCCCCTTGCAGTAATACTCATCGTTTCTCCTCTCTGCGATGCAGATGAAGCACATGTTCCAGGATCAGTGTCCACACACGAAGCTCGAATTGGATCCAGAAGACGTTCAGTGCTCGGCTTGTGAGCCTGTGGAAGTGTGAAGGTGTTTGGACATGTCAACAAGCACCCGACACGTGTGATCCAGTCTCTGTGTGTTTTACATCCTCACTCAATCACTGTACCATCTTATCTTCACCTTGTTTAACTCAAGGAAATTGTCAGCAAAGGGTTAATCTCCGACTAGAAGTATGCTAATGTTATACTGTAATTGGTGTGTCTTTATACCGCAAGGGTGTGGGAGCTTTAAGCTATTGCTTTGTTAAATAGAGAAGTACGATCCCATTTGTATACAGTGACCACTGGTCAGCTGAACCCAGACTAACCTGACAGCTCTGGCCACTTTCAGGATGAAGTGATCTCAGGTTTAATGAGGGAGTTTCTTTAAAGATCTACCATTGAGTAGAGGTCCCTCAGCTTCATGGAGCTGTCAGTACTGAGAACAGAGGCAAGGAAAACAGTTCGTCCTTGTCCATGGAGAACCTCAGGGTAGATAACATCTTTTAAATTGAGGGTTCATGCAGAATGGGGGATTGGTTGATGCTGAACTTTGCAGAATCAAAATATATTGAAAAGGAAAGCTTTCATTGAGTACAAAGCATTTATGTGTGGCATATGTCAAATGTTTAATAACAAATTAAGGGAGTTATACTGAGCTCAGGAACCTAATGCTGACAACACTCCATCTCAATAACACCTCTGTGAATGCTTCCATTGTCTCTGCTCTGCCACACTGCTTGTCTAACATCCAATACTGGATGAGCAGTTATTTTCTCCTACTAAATATTGGGAAGACTGAAGCCATTGTCTGTGGTCCCCGACACAAATGTCATTCTTGGACCACCGACACCATCTCTGGTACCTGTCTGAAACTGATCAAGACAGTTTTCAGCCTTTGTTGTTGTGTTTGACCCCGAGATGAGTTTTCGACCACATATCCACACCATCACCAAGACTGTCCATTTCCACCTCCACACCATCTCTCGACTCCGCCCCTGCTTCAGCTCATCTGCTGCTGGAACCCTCATCAGTGCCTCTGTTACCTCCAGACTGGACGATACCTATACTCTCCTGGCCAACCGCACATCCTTCACACTTCCTGATCAGATCCTCATACAAACATTTGCTGCCTGTGTCTTAACTCACTCCGAACCCTGTTCACCCATAACCCCTGGAACTATTGCCATTCACTGACTCCCTGCTCCTCTCCAATTTCCCAATATTAACATCCTGACCAGTCTGTTGAACTGTTGTGAAATGACTCATTGGTCACAACTCTCTAGTGTAACAATGTAAAACGTCTGCAATAAGTGAACATGGCTGTGTATCTTCCATTGATGGACATTCAAACAAGGAGTGCTGCAGCATGGAAAGGCCTTTTAACGTGTTTGACTCCCTGACCACCCAGTGTGATTGTAAATCTGATTGTAAACTGTGTGTTTAAAGTTTTATTGCATTCTCTGTCTGCTCAATATATCTATGAACGCTAAACCTGACAGTCTCAAGAAGATTATTGATTTTGCTGGAATGACTTTCCCATCTGATCATGGAAATCCAGTGTTTTTTTGTTCAGGGAGGGAACACTCACTGTTAAATGATTGCTGAGGGCTGAGATCAGAAGGGATGTGACTGTACGTGGTGGGACTGCCCAGCATTCCCCAAACCTTGTGCTACTCCATTCTATTCTGGTCTGTGCTTCCACCCTGGATAATCCAACTCATTCAAGGCCTGACAGAGGAAAATGAGAAATCCTGGCATTTCAAAAGGCATTTGATACAGTTCCACACATCAGACTTGTGAGCAAACATGTAGCTCTTGGAATACATAGGACGGTAGCAACATGGATTACGAAATTGGCTGAGTGACAGGAAACAGAGAATAGTGGTTAATGGATGTTTTTCGGACTGGAGAAAGGTTTGTAGTGGACTTCCCCAGGGATCAGTGTTGGGACCCTTGCTTTTCCTGATATATATTAATGTCCTAGACCTCGGTGTGCAGGGCACAATTTCAAAATTTGCAGATGATACGAAACTTGGAAGCATTGTGAACTGTGAGGAGGATAGTGTAGAACTTCAAAAGGACAGAAACAAGTTGGTGGAATGGGCAGACAAGTGACAGATGAGGTTCAATGTGGAGAAATGTGAAGTGATTAATTTTGTTAGGAAGAACATGGAGAGAAAATATAGAATCGAGGTTACAATTCTAAAGGGGGTGAAGGAGCAGAGAGACCTGTGTGTTTCTGTGCATAAGTCATTGAAGATGGCAGGACAGGTTGAGAGAGTGGTTGATAAAGCATACAGTATCCTGGGCTATATTAATCGGGGCATAGATTACAAGAGCAAGGAAGTTATGTTGAACTCGTATAAGACACTAGTTTGTCCTCAGCTGGAGTATTGCCTCCAATTCTGGGTGTTGCACTTGAGAAAAGATGTGAGGGCATTTGAGAGAGTACAGACGAGATTCACAAGAATGGTTCCAGGGTTGAGGAATTTCAGTTATGAAGATAGATTGGAGAAGTTCGGACTGTTTTCCTTGGAGAAGAGAAGGCTGGGAGGTGATTTGAGAGAGATATTCAAAATCATGAGGGGCCTGGACATAGTAGCCAATGTTCCCACTCGTGAAATTATCGAGAACGAGATGGCACAGATTTAAAGTATTTGGTAAGAGAAGCAAAAGTGACATGGGGAAACAAGTTTTCATGCAGCGAATGGTTAAGGTCTGGGATGCGCTGCCTGGGAACATGGTGGAGGCAGATACAACTGAAACATTTAAAATAAAATTAGACAGTTACATGAAATGGAAGAATTTGCAGGGTTACAGGAAGAGGCCGGGGGAGTGGAACTGAGGGCGTTGCTCTTTCAGAGAGCCGGTGGGAGGACGATGGGCCGAATGGCCTCCTTCGGCATGGTCACAATTCTGTGATTCTTTGATTATTATGAGGAATGTTTGAAGAGGTTGGGCAGATACTCATTGGAGTTTAGAAAAATGAGCCACGTAAGATTCTGAGGGGGCTTGACTGGGTAGATGCTGAGTGGATGTTCCTTCTCGTTTGGGAATCTAGAACTAGGCGTAACAATTTCAGAATAAGGGGGTCTCCCATTTAAGATGGAGATGAGGCGGATATTTTTCTCTCAGAGAATTGTGAGTCTGTGGAACTCCGTTCCCTGGAGAGCAACGGAGGCTGGGTCATTGAATATATTCAAGCCTGACTTAGACAGATTTTGATTCGACAAGGGAGTCGGGGTTATCGAGGGCAGAAAGGAAAGTGGAGTTAAAGCGACAATCAGATCAGCCATGATCTTATAGAATGGCTGAGCAGGCTCGAGGGGCCGAATGGCCTACTCCTTGCTCCCATTTCGTATAATCTTACTGACTGCCCAATTCAATATCGGGGTAGCTAAAGTCTCAAATCATCACATAATTTTTTTCACCCCTCAGTTATTTCTTTTCAGCTCTGCTCCTCTATGTCCTTCCTGCTCTATGGCAGCTGATAAAATACCTGCAAAGTAAATATGTTTGTCAGAAGATGCTCACAGTCGGAGAACAGTGGACTGTTCATATCAGAGGCACAGATAAGATCTCCCACAGGCCACAGGTACACATTCAGCAACATATGCAAACAACAATGAGCAAAGCCAGAGAGCTGGGAGAAGACTTTTGTAGGCAGTACACACGACACTGTGAGGCCCCTGAGCAGATATCAATGTCCCTGCTGCGGCCACCAGTGGTTGAACCATTAAGGTCGGGGTTGCTCAAAAACCCAGTATTAGAGGAGTGCAGAGATTGCGGGAGGTTGTCGGGGCTGGAGGACGTTACAGAGGGAGGGAGGGATTTAGGTGCAGGTGGAGGTTACAGAAATAGGGAGGGCTCGAGGTGCTGGAGGTGGTAAAAGATATGGAGGGCTCTAGGGACTGCAGGAGGTTTCAGAGATAGGGGGGCTGTTGGGGCTGGAGGCGGTTACAGAGATAGGGAGGGTTTTCGGGCTGGAGGCTGTTACAGAGTTAGGGAGGGTTGCAATGGCTGGAGGAGGTTACAGAGATAGGGATGGTTGTTGAGACTGCAGGAAGTTTCAGATATAAGGAGGGCTGTCAGGGCTGGAGGAAGTTAAAGAGATATCGAGAGTTGGAGGGACTGAAGGGGGTTACATCGATAGGGAGTGTTGTCGGGCTGGAGGCAGTTACAGAGATAGGGAGGGTTGCAATAGCTGGAGTAGGTTATTGAGACAAAGGAGGGTTGTAGGTGCTGGAGGACGTTACAGAGGAAGTGAGGGCATTAGGGGATGGAGGCAGTTACAGAGATAGGGAGGGTTGTAGGAACTGGAGGTGGTAACAGCGATAGAGAATTTGCAGAGACTGGTGGAGGTTACAGAGATAGGGAGGTTTGCAGAGACTGGTGGAGGTTACAGAGATAGGGAGGGTTGTAGAGACTGGAGGAGGTTACAGAGATAGGGAGGGTTGTAGAGACTGGTGGAGGTTACAGAGATAGGGAGGGTTGTAGAGACTGGTGGAGGTTACAGAGATAGGGAGGGTTGCAGAGACTGGTGGATGTTCCAGAGATAGGGAGGGTTGGAGAGACTGGTGGAGGTTACAGAGATAGGGAGGGTTGTAGAGACTGGTGGAGATTACAGAGATAGGGAGGGGAAAGGCCATGGGGGGATTTGAGGACAAGGACGAGAATTTTAAAATGTGGATGTTGCTTGACCGGGAGCCAATGTCGGGCAGCGAGCACAGGAGTGACAGGGGAACGGGACTTGGAGTAGCTGAAGACACAGGCAGAAGAGTTTTAGATTACCTCAGGTTTACAGAAAGTGGGAGAGCATCAGGAGTGTCTTGACATTGTGAAGTCTAGAGCTGACAAAGGCGTGAATGAAGGTTTCAGCCGCAGATCAGCTGAAACAGGGGCGAGTTTGGGTGATGTTACAGAGGTGGAAATGGGCAGCGTTAGTGATGGTGCCTACATGAGGTCAGAAGCCCATTTCGGCATCAAATGTGACACCAGCCTTTCGAACAGACTGGCTTAAACTCAGACTGCTGCCAGGGAGAGGGATAGAGTCAGTAGTTAAAGAGTGGAGTTTGGAGCGGAAACTGGAAACAATAGCTTCAGTCATGAGGGCAGGACTGAGGAAGTGCTGCACTGTCAGAGGGTCAGTACTGAGGGCGTGTTGCACTGTCAGAGGGTCAGTACTGAGTGAGTGCTGCACTGTCAGAGCGGCAGTACTGAGAGAGTGCTGCACTGTCAGAGGGTCAGTACTGAGTGAGTGCTGCACTGTCAGAGCGGCAGTACTGAGTGAGTGCTGCACTGTCAGAGGGTCTGTACTGAGGGAGTGCTGCACTTTCAGAGGGTCAGTACTGAGGGAGCGCTGCACTTTCAGAGGGGCAGTACTGAGGGAGTGCTGCACTGTCAGAGGGTCAGTACTGAGGGAGTGCTGCACTGTCAGAGGGTCTGTACTGAGGGAGTGCTGCACTGTCAGAGGGTCAGTACTGAGTGAGTGCTGCACTGTCAGAGGGTCTGTACTGAGTGAGTGCTGCACTGTCAGAGCGGCAGTACTGAGTGAGTGCTGCACTGTCAGGATGCCCTCTTTCAGATGTCACATTAAACAGAGACTCCATCCTCTTTCTCCCGTGGATATAAACGATCCCATTGGACTATTTTGAAGAACAGCAGGGGAGTTCTCCCTGGTGTCCTGGCCAATAATTATCCCTCCATCAACGTCATTAAAACAGATTACCTGGTCATTCTCACATTGCTCTTTGTGGGAGCTTGCTGTGCACAAATCAGCTGCCATGATTCTTACATTACAACAGTGACTGCACTGCAGCAAAACAAGCATTTCATTGGCTGTAAAGCACTTTGGCGGGTCGTCATGAGGGTGTTATAAAATATTCTGTCAATAATTCCCTCTTTCTATTTGAAATTGAAATTCCAAGTGAATCGCTGTTTCACCTGGAAGGAGAGTTTGGGGTCCTGGACTGTTGCTGACATATTGAAGCACTTTATCATGAGAATGATCTGTCTGGGACACTCAGTGTCCATTTATGATCTAATATACACAGCCTATTGCTCAATACTGACACATTACTGATATGGGAGGTATTTATCCTGTGAATATTTTATGTCAGATACTCAGTGTCCATTAATCTGAGAGGATACAGAGCACATTGCCCCAATATGACCCAGTACTGATGTCGTGCTTGTCAGATGAGTCTCACAGACTGAGGACAATGGACTGTTTCGATCAGAGGCACAGAGAGGATCTCCCGAAAAGGCACCGGTACATATTCAGGGACATAGGCAAACAAGAGTGAAGACAGCCAGAGAGAGAGAGAGAGAGGGAGAGAGCTGTGAGAGTCTCTGTGTAACCAGGAAACGTGACATTGTGAAGCCTCTGCCCAGCTATCAATGGACCAGAGACTGACTGCTGGTCACACCCTAACATTGGGACAGTGATGGGACTGCGATGGGCTCTGTATTTAAATGTCAAGTCAAACATTGCCAAGGGTGTATTTCTCGAAGCATTAGTCTGTATATCTGAGGGAGTTATTGACAGGCTATTGTCAAATACTGACCCATTACTGATATGGCTGGGATTAATATCAGAGCCATAGCAAGGGGCTGATGGATTCAAACATGGAATTCTGGGAAAGATGGGCACAGCTTGTTCCAGGATTTCGGAGAGGAAAGGGATGTTGGAGATGGGACAGTATTTTGTAAGGACAGAGGAGTCAAGGGTTGCTTCTTTTGAAGGAGGCATCGAGCCATTTACGGCACTGAAGAAGGCCATTCGGACCATCGAGTTCATGCTGGCTGTCCACGGTGCTGTGAAGTAAGTCCACTCCCCAAGCTCGATCCCTGTAGCCCTGCAAGTCTATTTCTCTCAGGTGGAAATCCAACTTCCTCTTGAAGTCATTGATCATCTTCGATTTCACCACCCTGTGGGCAGCGAGTCCCAGGTCATTAACACCCGCAGTGCCAAAAAAGTTCTTCCTCATATTCCCCTGCATCTCTAACCCAAACCTACAACCTCCCTATTGTACCATTAGTTAATGGGAACCGTTTTTTCTTGTCTGAGTTATCTAAGTCTGTCATAATCTTGTACATTTCTGTCAAACCACCTTTGTTCTAAGGAGAACAAACCCAGTTTTTCCAACCTAACCTTGCAACTAAAGTCCCCCATCACTGGAACCATTCTGGCAAACCTTCTCTGCACCCTCTCAAGGACCCTCATATCTTTCCTGAAGTGTGGTGATCAGAACTGGACACAACTCTCCATTTGGGGCCGAACCAGAGCTTTATAAGGTTCACAATGGCTTCACTGCTTTTGTGCCCTATGTCTTTATTTATGAAGCCCAAGATCCCACCTGCTTTCCTAACCACTCTCTCACGATGTCCTGCCACCTTCAAAGATGTGTGCACATACACCCCCAGGTCCCTCTGTCCCTGCACAATCTTTACAACTGTGCCATTAAGTATATATTGCATCTCCCTATTCCTTCTGCTAAAATGCATCACCTCACACTTGTCAGTATGAAATTCCATTGACCACCTCTCTGTCCATTCTGCTAGCCTATCTATGCCCTGATCCAGGCAGTTCATATCATCCACACTGTTTGCCGCACCTCCAAGTTTGGTGTTGAGAGCAAAGTTTGAGATTCTGCTCTGTATTTCAAGATCCAAGTCATTTATATATAGCAGAAAAAGCAGTGGTCCCAGCACTGACCCATGGGGGAACAACACTGACTACCATCCCTCAGTCTAAAAAGCAACCATTTACTACGATTCGCTGTTTCCTGTCCTGACGGCACTTTTTCACCCAATTGAACACTGACCCTCTCATCCATGAGCCTCAGTTGTGTTAACCAGCCTTTTATGTGGTACCTTGTCAAGCGCTTTCTTAAAATCCACATATACAACATCCACCACATTCACTCCATCGACCTTCTCTGTCGCTTCATCAAAGAATTCAATTAGATTAGTCAATAATGTCCTGCCTTTTGAAAATCCATGCTGGCTATCCTTAATTAAACTCGAACCTCTCTAACCGTCTATTGATTTTTCTCTGATTATTGTTTCTAGAACCTTACCCATAACTGATGTTAAACTAAGTGGCCTGTCGTTGCTCGGACTGTCCTTACACCCTTTCTTGAATAAGGATTTGCCACTCTGTCATCCTCTGGCACCTCCCCCATAACCAGGGAAGATTTGAAGATGACGGCAAGCCCTTCTTCTATCTCTACCCCCCACTTCCTTTCGCAAACTGGGATACAAGTTATCTGAACCAGGTGACTTATCCACCCAAAGCATAGCCAGCCTTTTTAGTACCAGCTCCCAATTGTTATCCTATCCATTGCCTCTACTCTCTCTGCTTCTGCAGATAATTTTCAGCCTCCAGTTCCTTCGTGAACACTGATACAAAGTTCTCATTAAGTATATTAGCTTTGCCCTGTGCCTCAAAGCACATATTACTCTCTCCGTCCTTACTTGACCCCTCTTTACCTCTTACTACTCACTTACTATTTACGTGCTGGTAGAAGATCTTTGAGCCCCTTTTATGAATCTCCCTCTCCCCTTTCCACATTGAGGCTGAAATGGGCTTTGTTTGCAACGATTACATCATGCAGGTCTGATCAGATACTCGGAGCTTTTGTGAACGAATTCCCATCAACCTCAACAAGTTGTGCAATTTCCCCATTTGTCAGTGTTTTACCCCCTTCTGATGTTGTTCAATTTGTTAGTGTTTTTCCCCTGCTGAAGTTGTTGCTGTATTTATTGTCTTTTTTTCACTGAAGTTGTTGTTGAACTTGTTGGTGTCTTTGCCCAGCTGAAGTTGCTGCTGCATTGCTTGATGTACTTCCCTAAAGTTGTTGGTGAAGTTGTAGGTGTTTCCCCTGCTGACGTTGTGAGAATATTAGTTGTTTTCTTTACTCCCCCCTTCCCCTAAAGTTGCAGGATTTGTTGGTGATTGCTTCCTGAAGTTGTTGTTGAATTTGTTGGTGTAATTTTCCTGTTGAAGTTGTTGTGATGTTTGTTTTTAATTCTCCTGAAGAAGTTGTTGAATTTGTTGGTGTCTTTCTGCTCCTGAAGTTGTTGTATTTGTTGTTCTTTTTCCCCCTCCTGAAGTTGTTGTTGAATTCCCCTGTTCCTCCTGAACATGTTACACTCACCACCCCTCATGACTCAGCTTACACTATAAGTGTATCCCTGAGTGAAATCTCTCTAATGTGCAGGTAATATCTGCTTCCAGCGTCTCCCTGGGACCCTGTTCCACAGAGCGACCTCCTGCTCATTGAAATAACCTTTCTGCAGGTTCGTTTCCAGGTCAAATAATTAAAAAATTAAGTAACTATTACAACAAAGAGTATTGTCCCTTTTCCCTCAAGGGGGCTGGAATAGAAAGCGCTGGATGTTGTGTTACTGTTGTATGCAGCTCGGATTAGTCCCCTTCTGGAGAAACCATCTTCAGTTCTGTGCATCAAAACTCAGGAAGGATGTCTCAGCCTTGGAGGTAATGACACCAGGTCTAAAAGGGTTAAATTAGCTTCACAGTTTGCATGGCCTAATGTCATATTCTCTTAAGTATAGGAGATTAAAGGGTGATCTCATTGAAATATTTAGGACGATTAAAGGATTCGATGGTGTTAATGGACAGAAACAATTTCCTCTGCTGGGGGAGTCCAGGGCAAGGTGGGGTGGGGCTGTTCAGGAGTGATGTCAGGAAACGCTGGTTCACACAGCAGGTAGTGGAAATCTGGAACTCTCTCCCTCAAAAAGCTCTACAGATGGGGGTGTGAGGGGGGTTAATCAGACATTACAAAGCAGAGATTGCTAGATTGATGTTAGGTGAGGGTATTAAATGATATGGAACCCAGATGGGCAAATGGAAATAAGTTGTAGATGATCCATGATCTCCCTGAATGGCGGAGCGAGCTCGAACGGGGCGAATGGCCCACTCCTGTTGCCAGGATTTCTCATTTTCCTCTGTCAGGCCTTGAGTGAGCTGGATTATCCAGGGTGGAAGCACTGACCAGAATAGAATGGAGCAGCACGAGGTTTGGGGAATGCTGGGCAGACCCACCATGCACAGTCACATCCCTTCTGATCCCAGCCCTCAGCAATCATTTAACAGTGAGTGTTCCCTCCCAGAACAAAAACACTGGATTTCCATGATCATATGGGAAAGCCATTCCAGCAAAATCAATAAACTTCTTGAGACGGTCATGGTCAGCGTTCATAGATGTATTGAGCAGACAGAGAATGCAATAAAACTTTAAACACACAGTTTACAATCAGATTTACAATCACACTGGATGGTCAGGGAGTCAAACACGTTAAAAGGCCTTTCCAAACTGCAGCTCTCCTTGTCTGAATGTCCATCAATGGACGATACCCAGCCATGTTCACTTATTGCAGACGTTTGACATCGTTACACTAGAGAGTTGTGACCAATGAGTCATTTCACAACAGTTCAACTGACTGATCTGGGTGGAGATGTAAACATGTGCTTTTCACTTCCTCAGGAATACAATTCCGTGTCAGGAGAATCTCATCGGGCTCGCTGCTGATCAGTAACGTCAATTAATAAAGCTGGTCCCCTTACTTTTTCCGTTACACCAACAACAACTTACATTTAAATAGCACACTTAATGCAGCAAAATGTCCCAAGGTGCTTAGCAGCAGTGATACCAATAAGAACATTTCTGACGTTTTTGGAAATCGAGCCACAGAACGATATTTCGGGCGAGATAACCAGAGGCTTGATCAAAGAGAGAGTTTTTAACGGAGCATTTTAAAAGAGGAGAGAGGGAGGTCGAGAGGTGGAGAGGGTTAGTGAGATAATTCAGGATCTTAATACCAAGTCAGCTTAAAGCATGACCGCCAATGGTGGAGTGTTAAAATCGGGGATACACAAGAGGCCAGGAATTGGATGAACACAGAAGATGTCAATGTCTTGTGGGGCTGGAGGAGGCAACAGAGATAGGGAGGGGTGAGGCCATGGAGGGATTTGAGAACAAGTCTGAGGAAGTTAATATTGGGAAATTGGAGAGGAGCAGGGAGTCATTGGATGTGGGTGTCACTGGCTAGGCTAGGCCAGCATGTATTATTTTTCGTTAATTGACCTCTGAGAAGGTGGTGGTGAGCTGCCTTCTTGAACCGCTGCAGTCCATGTGGGGTATGTACACCCACAGTGCTGTTAGGAAGGGAGTTCCAGGATTTTGACCCAGCGACAGTGAAGAAACGGCCGATATAGTTTCAAGTCAGGATGGTGTGTGGCTTGGAGGGGAACTTGCAGGCAGTGGTTTCCCCATGCGTCTGCTGCCCTTATCCTTCTAGTTGGTAGAGTTCGTGGGTTTGGAAGGTGCTGTCAAAGGAACCTTGGTGCATTACTGCTGTACATCTTGTAGCTGGTACACACTGCTGCCAATGTGCGTCGGTGGCGGAGGGAGTAAATATTTAAGGTGGTGCTTGTTTGGTTTGATTATCCCAGCTGCTGTGGTGGGATTTGTGCTCCAGTGCTCTGCATCATTCGGTCGAAGCCTCTGGATTACTAGTCCCAGTAACATAACAGCTATGCTACCGTACCCCCAGAGACTGGGGTAAGATGTATTACACAATTCCCAAGTTTTTGCCCTGTTTCCTTCCATTCTAGTTACACTGTGTGTATCCTTGTGAGCCCTGCAGTAGTAAGCGCTGTTGTCTTGGACCCAGGAGCTTTTCAACGACAGAGGGAAAGTGTTGGCCTGAGTCTCGTGCTGGGTTTCAATCCATTTCCTGTTGTTAGATGCAGAAAGTGCACTCCATCTGATCCATCCCAGGCAGTCACCAATCTGCAAGTACCAGTCCAAACAACACTCAGTCATGTTGCCCTGCCCAATTCTGCTGTGGAACGTGGTTTCCTCCCCAGGAACCAGGGCGTTGGCCGCCGGGGACTGGAGAACCATCTAACATCTGACAAGATTCTTCATACAGGATGGCAGATCAATGGGGAGAGAACGATAGAGGGTTACAGGGAGGGACAGAGGCAAAAGCAGAGGAGACAAATTATTTTCCTCCAGTCACGCTGCTACCTTCACGCTTATATTTGCTCCATAGGTTAAGCCCAATTATAAATCAGATTTTTGACAGTGGTAAAACTATAAAAGCGCCAAACTCGGAAGGATGAATGCAAACCAGCTCAGTCTGCATCTGAGCAAAAGGAAAATAGGTAATGTTTAAGGATGATACTCTGTTAAAATAATCCTAACTGCTGTTCGGATCAAGCAGCAGTGAATTATTTCAGTTTGGTTGACGAGGTGATTACATATAACAATGCATAAAGTAACTATTACGAACATTAATTTCATCAACAATGGTACCAAATGGGGACAGTGGTGTTTCCTGTCTTAAAGGTGGAAAGCAGGAATATGGAAAGGGAAGGAATTGTGACCAGTATCTCCAAATAACACTTCAGTATCTTCTGTCAGCAGATCTTTAACTACTTTGAGATTCTTTTCAGAGGAGGAGGCTCGTTGTAAGCAGTGTGATCAAACCGCCCCTGCTGCTGTGGAAACTGCAGACAGGGCGAGTAATCACTGTCTCTGGCGTTGTATTCCTTACGGAGCACCCTCTGACCAGATCATACCAACAAAAGCTTAGCAGGGATCAGCGCCGTACAGGCAGAGGCCATCCCAGGGATCCCTACATAGGGAAAAATAAAGAGAAAATGAGAGAGAGAGAGAACAGCTGAGAGGGAGCAAGGGAGAGGTAGAGTGAGGCAGAGACAGAGAGAAAGAGAGACAGACTGATCGACAAAGCCACTGAGAGATGGAATGATTCAGGCAAAATAAGTTAGACACAGAGAGAGAGAGAGAATGAGAGACATAGTGACAGATAGAGAGAATGAAGCAGTAGGAGGTGTAGAGACAGACAAGGAGAGACAGAGCGACACAGAGACAGGAAATGAGAGGAGATTGTCAGAATTAATGAGAGAGAGAGAGAGAAAAATGAGTGAGTGTGTGTGAGAGAGAAATAGAGACAGACAGCAAGAGTAAGTGAGAAAATGAGAGGCGAGAAAGAGAGGGGAAGGATAGAAGACAGTGAGATAAAGAGAGAGAATGAGAATGTGTGTGTGTGTGAGAGACAGAAAGAGCAACAGAGCAGAGAGGAACTGAGAGAAGGAAAGACAGACAGGGATAAAGAAAGAGAATGAGAGTGAGTGTGTGTGAGAGAGGAAAGATAACAAGGGCAACAGAGACAAAGAAACAGACATGAAGAGAGAGAAAGGAAACAATTTTACAGAACAATGAAAACCATGTTTTTTTAATCAATATTGGTGAAGTCTGATGGGTTTCCTGGTCCTAGCTCGCCCTCTGCTGTCCCCCTGGAGGAGAAAACCCCCAAAAAGACAAAAACAACTGCAGCAGAAAAAAACACTCACAAATTCAACAACAACCTCAACAGGGAAAACGCCAACAAATTCAACAACAACTTTAACAGAAGAAAAACACCAACAAATTCAACGACAACCTCAACAGGAAAAACACCAACAAATTCAATAACAACCTCAACAGGAAAAACGCCAACAAATTCAATAACAACTTCAGCAGGAGAAAAACACCAACAAAGTCAACAACAACTTCATCAGGAGAAAAACACCAACAAAGTCAACAACAACTTCAACAGGAGAAAAACACCAACAAATTCAACAACTTCAACAGGAAAAACACCAACAAATTCAACAACAACTTCAGGAGAAAAACACTAACAAATTCAATAACAACGTTAGCAGGTGGAAAAAACACCAATAAATTTAACAACAACTTCAACAGGAAAAACAACAATAAATTCAACAACAACATCGAGAAAAAACACCAATAGATTCAACAACAACGTTATCAGGAGGCAAACAGGAAAAAATACAAAAATAACTGAAGCAGAAAAATAACCCACTAACAAGCTCAGCAATAACTTCAACAGGAGAAATATAAAATACTAATAAAATCAACAACAACTTCAACAGGAGAAAAACACCAACAAAGTCTACAACAACTTTAGCAGGAGAAAAACACCAACAAAGTCAACAACAACCTCAAGAGGAAAAGCACCAACAAATTCAACAAGAAAAACACCAACAAATTCAACAGCAACTTCAGCAGGAGAAAACAACAACAAATTCAATAACAACCTCAACAGGGAAAACGCCATCAAATTCAACAACAACTTCAACAGGAAAAACTCCAACAAAGTCAACAACAACTTCAGCAGGAGAAAAACACCAACAATTTCAACAACAACCTCAGCAGGAAAAACAGCAACAAATGCAACAACAACTTCAACAGGAAAAACACCAACAAAGTCAACAACAACTTCAGCAGGAGAAAAAAACCAACAAATTCAACAACAACTTCAGCAGGATCTGCACATTGTCTGTTCGTGGGATCTTGCCTTGTAGAAACTGGCTGCCACACTTCCTGCATTGCAGCAGTGGCTGTACTTCGAAACAGTAGCAAAGAGTATGGGAATAGCAAAACATATGAGATTAGCAAAACTGTGAGATCTTGGGCTTCATAAATAGAGGCACTGCCTACAAAATATGGGAAGTTATGCTGAATCTTTATAAAGCTCTAGTTAGGCCACAACTGGACAATTGCATCCAGTTCTGCGCACCACACTTTAGGAAGGAGGTGAGTTTCCTTGAGAGGGTGTAGAGGAGATTTACCAATATGATTCCGGGGATAGGGGATTTTAATTACAAGGTTAGGTTGGAAAACCTGGAGAAAATGAGATTGAGTGGAGACCTGATAGAGGTGTACAAGATTGTGACAGGTTTAGATGAGGATCACAAAGAAAAGCTGCTCCTCACCCAGGAGTCAGTTCCCCAGCTCCACTGACTAGTCCCACAGTGTTGGTGTTCCTGCTCCTCGCTCCAGCTGCAGGGAAGTTACAGCACAGAAATAGATCATTCGGCCAGACACGTCCATGCAGGCCTTTTTGGTCCACACGAACGTCGTTCCACGCCCACTTCATCTCGCCACAAGCCACATCTCCTTCTGTTCCTCTCTCCCTCATGTCCTATGCAGCTTCCCCACCCCCACCCCCCAGCTTAAATACATCTTGCCTATTCCCCTCAGCCTGTGGTAATGAGTTCCACATTCTCCCCACTCTCTGGGTGAAGATGTTTCTCCCGAATTCCCAATTGGATTTATTGGTGAGTGTCTTATATTGATGACCCCTCCCCCTTTTTCTGGACTCACCCGCAAATGGAAAAAATCTTCTCTACATTTATCTGATCAAAACCACTTTCATAATCTTAAAGAGCTCTATCAGGTCACTCCTCAGCCTTCTCTTTTTTGGAGAAAAGAGCCCCAGTCTGTTCAGTCTTTTCCTGATCATTATAACCTCTCAGTTCTGATATCATCCTTGAACATCTTTCTGTGTCTTCTTCATGTCGAAGACATGTTCACACTGCAATAGATAAACCAAACAGGATACAGAGCTGCGGGCTTTTATCTGAAACAGGTGTTTCTGTTGGTGTTTTTGTTGAACTGCTCCGTCTCTCTGAGTCACTGTGCTGACTCCAGGCACAGAAATACAGGGCCGAATGATTCTCCCGCAGGCTGGTGGACTCCAGGTTGAAGTGGGAGCCAGTCGGTCGCTTGGCTGTGAAACCCTCCACAGTTCCCTCTGAGTTCACACTTGGTGTAGCTGCGGAGTAAAACATCAGCCGCGGCTCCTTCCCCGGGTCCTGTCTGTACCAGAACATGGAACCGCTGCTCTCACCCTCCACACGGCACTCCAGTCCCACTCCCTCCCCAGGAAATCTGGAGACGGCGGTGGGAGCCTGGCGGACCCTCGCTGAGATTGCGCCTGGGGGAAGAGACCGGGAGAGAAGAAGGTCAGTGAACAGGGACAATCTGGGATGTGAAGAATGAAACAAGGAGAGAAAGATAGAGAGAAAGAAAATAAGAAAGACAGCTGTTAACACAAATAATGGGGGTGTGGGGTGGTGGTGATAAAGATCCCTTACTTTGAAATAAGACCATGAGACTCAGTAACAGATACATCTTTCACTGGAAGCTGAACCTGCAATTGGGAAATCAGTGGAAAGAAGAGAGTTGAGTCTTGTGAGAAGCCACATGAAGACTCAAGCAAGTGATTGAGGTTTGCCCAACACCTCCCTCCCTGATGGGGAACCCACGCCCCTCTCTCTACCATTGGCTGCCAGTAGTTGCTGTTGCATTTGTTGGTATCATTCTGCTGCTGAAGTTGTTGTTGTATTTGTTGTTGCTTGAATCTCCTTCTGAGGTAGTTGTTGTAATAAAAGCAAAATACTGCGGATGCTGGAAATCTGAAATAAAAACAAGAAATGCTGGAACCACTCAGCAGGTCTGGCAGCATCTGTGAAAAGAGAAGCAGGATTAACGTTTCGGGTCAGTGACCCTTCATCGGAACTGACAAATATTAGAAAAGTCACAGGTTATAAGCAAGTGACGTGGGGGTGGGGCTAGAGGTAACAAAGGAGGTCTAGATTGGACCATGCCACATAGCTGACCAAAAGGGCACGGAGCAAAGGCAAACAATATGTTAATGGTGTGTTGAAAGACAAAGCATTAGTACAGATTAGGTGTTAATACACTGGTGGAGGTAGTTGTTGTGTTTGTTGGTGTTTTCCCTGCTGAGGTTTTAGTTGTACTTGGTTCCTTCCCTGCTTAAGTTGTTGTTCAATTTGGTTTTTGCATGTTGAGGTTGTTGTTGTATTTTTTGGAGTTTTTTTTCCCCTGCTGAGTTTATTTTCTCTTTTTCAATTCATTCATGAGATTTTGGTTGAGGCCAGCATTTATTGTCCATCCCTAATCATCTAATTGAGAAGGTGGTGCTGAGCTGCCTTCTTGAACCGCTGCAGTCACGTGGGGTAGGTAAACCCACAGTGCTGTTAGGAAGGGAGTTTCAGGATTTTGACCCAGTGACAGTGAAGAAACTGTCTTGGCCCCAAAACAAGGCAGCAGGTTGACGGGTCTTATTGGGTCATCGTGTCATGCAGGTCAAATCCAGGCCATTCAGCCCATCGATCCTGGCCTGGCAGCTCGAAAGAGCGACCTCCTCCCATCTTTCTTCATCTTACCCTATCAACAGATTCTTCTATTCCTTTCTCACTCATGTATTTATTCAGCTCCCCCTTAACTGCATCTTCTCTATTCGACCTCAACCCATTCCATTTGGTCTGTAATTCCACATTCTCACCGCTCCCTGGGTTAAAGAACCTCCTCCTGAATTCCCAATTGGATTTATTAAGGACTACCTTACATTTATGATCCCTGGTTTCCATCCTCCCTGTCCAATTACTCCCACTCCCTGTTCTTTCTGAATAACCCTGCACTTGATCTTGCAGCTTGTCTGCCTCCTTCCCTGCATTACAACAGTGACTGCACTTCAAAATGTATTTGACTGGTTGAGGCTGGAGTGAAGCAGAGAGCTGTGGGGCCGAATGGCGCCGATCTGTGCATTGACTTGCATCTGGTTCTATGCCACAAGCGCCAACACGAGTCGAGTAGGAGAATATAACTAATGACTGAAACCAGTTCAGGGTCTGACACTGAAACGCCTGCAGAATCGGTGCTTGCAGTTGCAGCTGGAGCCACTAGGTGCCAGTGGTACTCCACTGCATCCGCTGCCCAGCACATGCTCAGACAGAGTGAGCTTTACCCACAGCAGCTCCACAGGTCAACTCGGCTGCTTCTGAAATGTTTCACTTCTCAACTATTCACCCACACAGAAAAACGCAGTTAGACTTCATCATGTTTGGTCTTTAATATTGACCAGAGGCCCCCCAGATTCCCCTGAGGCCTCCTTAGCTCAGCCCCGGGAATGACCTGTCAACATGTCAACATGTGGGACCCAATGAACCATCAGGAATTTGCACCCCCACCCTCCCCCCCCAATGGGAACATGAAACAGTGGGGAGGAGGGGACAGTAAATGTCACTCAGAACATTGAGATATTCTGCAATAAAACAGCTCAGTGATTTCACACAATGAACACATGGATCTGTCTCCCTCCAGAGATGACTGTGTCTCACCTCTTGGTTGTGTTCCTGGTGTTAAAGGGTAAGGTGGAACTGGACTGAGAGATGTCAGTCATCCTCACTGCTCTTTCCCTGTGTGACCCCACACCGCCAGGAGACCCAACAACACCCATTTTTACCTGGACTCCTCCAGCCTTTTGGCGAATCAATCAGCCGTGTATTACTGTGTCTGGAGACTGCACAGTGACTCATAAAGGCGCCGGAGTTCAGCAAAAACTCTGAAGGGGGAGGAAAGCACTTGTGGGAGATAAACCTGTCTGTCTATCTCAGTGTCTTTCTGTCTCTCGGATTATCTGCGAGTTTCTGTGTCTCTGCATCCATCCATCTATCTATCTATCTATCTATCTATCTATCTATCTATCTATCTATCTATCTATCTATCTATCTATCTATCTATCTATCTATCTATCTGTCTGTCTCTCTGTCCAGTTTTGGTTATATTGCACCATTTATCTATCGATTTATCTCGATCATATATATATATTTGCCATCGATTTATCTCTCTGTCTCTCACCTCTCTAAATATCCATCCACCATATATCTGACGTTTATCATCTATCTAACACCATTATTTACACCATACCAGTTTAATTATTGATATATCATGATTTGTATTTTACTGATAGTTTGATCCTCTTGCTCTCCTTCGACTCAGAGTACATCAATACATTATGAATTATTAAAAATGCTGCAGCAATGTGCTCAGATCCTTCTCGTTAAGGCAGCCTCCACCTGCAAAGAACAGATTCCGAGGTGGGGTAAATGGGTTCATGGTCCTGTTGAATGAGCTGTCGGTGGTATGTGACAAGAGTTACACATAGCTCCCTGTTGTACATGTCCCCAATGACTCACACAATGCAAAAGTGAGACACCTCCCCAGATAGGTCTCTCACTGGAACACCTGCCTCCTGACGGCGGTTTGAGCATCTGTTCAAAACAGTTAACCCACTTCTTCATGACACTGTCTCTTTTCAAAGTATCTAAGATTTCACCCCAATGTAAAACATAACCCTTGAATTGTCGTTTAGCACAGGGGAAATAACTTTTGATCTGCCGAATACAAACAAGCAACTTGATGTGTCTTATATATTTATAGAATCCGACAGCAGAGCCGAGGCCATTCAGCCCATCGAGCCTGGCCCGGCTGTTCGAAAGAGCTACCCTACACAACACCAATCAGACACAAGCAACGACAGCCTGATGCAGACGGGAAGCAGTTCCTTATTCAAGCTCCTTCCGACCAGTGGGTGTTATTATTCTGTCATACCCAGAAGTGAGGGGTCAGAAGGAAACCCTGTTTCCAGCGCTGTCATTTCCGCTCTCTGCTTTATCTTCAGCCGCCTGATATTGATTCATGAACAGATTCAGCCCCCAGTCTGCAGGATGCAGTTAGTCAAACTCTTCCTAATCGTCTGTTCTCTTCTTCCATGTAGGTATTCATTGTTCATAAAGATACCTGTGCTAAAATACTTGCTGTGTTTTCATTCACTACTAACTTCTATCAAACTAGATTGATAAAACATAATTGCAGTCGATTTTCTGCCATTTCTTAAACTACATACTTTACTTTCACTGTAAATAATATTGGCTTAATGAAATTTTTGACTGAATGAAAGTTATTTATATATTCGTGACGCTACTACAGCTATCTTTAACCGATAAGTTTGCCCCAATTCTGGGTTAATTTGTCTCTCTCATGTCACTTGCTACATTATTTTTCAATCTCTATATCTATCTGTTTATTATCTATATATCTACAAATATATCATTTAACTATATATTGTCCGCCGATATAGTTATCCAGTGTTATCTACTTATCTGTTTGGATAGTTATAGTTGGTTATCATATGTCACAATATGTTCTAAACATTTTAAACTATTCTCCTTATGTCTCAAGGCAAAACTCTAGCAGAGGTGATGCACCAGTGGCCAACTCTGGTGGTGGTGAATGGAAGTGAACCAGCAGAATTAAACTGTTCCCGGAATGACAGTAGAAAGAGCATTATGCTGTGGTATCGGCAGTATGCCGGTCAGGGACTCACCCTAATGGGTCATTCTTACACTGGAAGCTCACCCATTTACGAAGGAAGATTTGAGGAGGAGGTGCAGCGCTGCAGACTGCCTTAATGCCAGTACAAAAACCAACAGGGTGAACAACACAACTGACAGACATACAGGAGCAGTGACAATGGTTAATGTCTCTCCCTGCCTCACCGGCCGTTTTCCAAGCTGGTGATTCCCGGATTCCTGAACCTTCATCATGGGCTGAATGACAGGGAATAGCAGAAGGTCCGAGGAAGAGAGAGAGAAGGAAAGAGAGAGATGTGTCTCAGATCCCCTGCAAAATTTCAAAGTCCTCGTCCACACTGTTTAATTTCTGGCACTGAGTATGTTAAAACTGAGTCACAGTCTCTGTCCTATACTTGATTAATTAAAAGGTTAATTAATGATCTAAATAAGACAGATAGTTTACATCACCATTGTGAAGCGATGTACAGAGTATCAATCATCTACAAGGTACAAGTCAGGAGTGTGATGGAATACTCTCCACTTGCCTGGATGATGCAGCTCCAACAACACTCAGGAAGCTCAACACCATCCAGGACAAAGCAGCCCGCTTGTTCAGTACCCCACCTACCACCTTCAACACTCACTCCCTGCACCACAGTGGCAGCAGTGTATACCATCTACAAGATGCACTGCAGCAAAGCATCGAGTGTCCTTAGACAGCACCTTCCAAGCCCACCAACTCTACCACCAGAAGGACAAGGGCAGTAGACTCATGGGAACACCACCACCTGCAAGTTCCCCTCCAAGCAACACACCATCCTGACTTGGAACTATATTGCCGTTTCTTCACTGTCACTGGGTCAAAATCCTGGGACTCCCTTCCTAACAGCACTGTGGGTGTACCTCCCCCACATGGACTGCAGTGTTTCAAAAAGGCAGCTCATCACCACCTTCTCAAGGGCAAATA
This sequence comes from Heterodontus francisci, assembly GCF_036365525.1. Taxonomy (NCBI): domain Eukaryota; kingdom Metazoa; phylum Chordata; class Chondrichthyes; order Heterodontiformes; family Heterodontidae; genus Heterodontus; species Heterodontus francisci. Next base: position 876,986 of record NW_027140825.1, on the reverse strand, counting down.
ATTGCTGGTCTTGCAAAAGAAATTCACGTCCCATGAACGAATAAGAAAAAGAAATTATTTCAGCTCTTCCACGACTTCAAGACGCCCCAAAACAGTTAACAGCCAATTAAGAACTGGACAATGATGGTCAGATCCTCTGCTATCTCTTCTCTTGCTTTGATTTTTTTTATTCATTCTGGGGACCAGGGTCCCTCTGAGAAGGCCAGCAGTTATTCAACATCGCTAATTGCCCTGGAGAAGGTGTCTGCTGCCTTGTAGATAACTGAAGGGCTTGCTGGGTCATTTTGGAGAGCAGTGTACTTAAAATACGGAATTCAATTGGTGTACAGCACCATTCCATAGGCAGCATAGACAGACAGATAGCTGGCGAGGAAGGTAGACAGACAGACGATAGATAGATAGATAGATAGATAGATAGATAGATAGATAGATAGGTAGATAGATAGATAGATAGATAGATAGATAGATAGATAGATAGATAGATAGATAGATAGATAGATAGATAGGTAGATAGATAGATAGATAGATAGATAGATAGATAGATAGATAGATAGATAGATAGATAGATAGATAGATAGATAGATAGATAGATAGATAGATAGATAGATAGATAGATAGATAGATCGAGCGATCGATCGATCTCCTGGCTTCGGTGTGAACACGAGCTCAGAAAGTGGCGAGGGGGGAGACAAGGGGAGAGAAGAAAGAAGGAAAAGGTAGCATAAGGAAGCAAGCAAAAGAATGGGGGAACAACTTAAAGGTAGGGGCGGGGATCATTGCCTTGAGATAACTTCCTCTTATGACGATCCGATCTGCCTACACCTCATCTCTCTCCCTCCCTTAAAACCCAGAGTAACCAGCAGAAAGTCTCTCAGATCCACCGCAAACATGCCTTTCAGTTTCATCGTCTTTGTTATTTCCCTTCTGGCGCTGAGTAGGTTAAAATTCTGTCCCAATCACTCTTCTACATTTGATCAACTGAAAGGGATGATTAATGATCTTAATAAAACTGAGTGGCGGTGACTTGTGAAATCAGTAATCGATTATTTAATATAAGACAGTGAACTCATTCATCTGTCCCCTAGTTTGGGAAGACAAGTGTTATTAATATGATTTTAACTCTTTAATGTTTGCACCACTTGCAAGCTTTTGGATTGCACAATTCTATTTTACAGTTGTAAAGATCCAGGTTCTTGTAGGAAATTAGGACACAGACCGAATTTCCGTCGTTAATTCGGTGCAACACCGACGCCCATCGTCGCAATTGTAACTCCATCGATACTAGTTCATTCCCTCTAATTTCTCTTTCTAGGTGTTTGCCGGGGTGATGTGATACATCAATGGCCTCAGTCACTGGCTGTTAAACAACCAGGACCCGTGGAAATGAACTGTCTGCAGAAAGGAAAGATTCGCGACTACATGTACTGGTATCGTCAGTCCCCCAGCAGAGGATTCCTCTCAATGGGCTCTGTTTACCTCGGCAGTGAACCTCAGTATGAAGAGGGTTTTAAGAGCGGGTTTGTTATTACCAGGACTCTGGACAATAAGAAATCCACTCTGACGATGGAGAGTGTGAACGCCACGGACGAGGCGTTGTATTTCTGTGCAGCTGGTGATGGGACACAGCGGTTCAGAGTCATTGGCCGCCTTGACAAAAACCCTCACACGTCTCCCTTCAAACGGGTGCATTTAACCCAGCATTCGGTGAAGAGCAGCCCTGGCTGATCGGATGCGGATCTGCATCTGTTCAGTGCCTGTTCGAGTGGCAGAACGCCCATGTTCTAACTCCCCACAACCTCCAGACAGACAACACACACTTTCTCTGCCCACACCTGTATAATGGTTCATCGAACGGCTCTTCAACCCGTACCTCGGTTAGACCACACCTGGAGCTCTGTGCATAATTCTTATCTCTACAGGCTTTGTTTAGACGACACCTGAAGTGCTGAGGACAATGCTGAGGGTGACCTGTTAGAGGTGTTTAAGATTCTGAAGCAATATAATAGGGTAGAGGTAGAGAAGATGCCTGCACTTGTAGGGAAGGTCATGAATACATCATACTCACTAATAACTCCAAGAAATGAATTTACACAGAGTGGTAAGAATGTGGAATTCACTAGCACACAGAAATAAATGATGTGTATAACCAGATATATGTAAATGGGTGCTGGATAAAAACATTAGGGAGCAGGAAATAGCACGTCATACTGACAGGGCTGGATGAAGACATTGTTTATTTTCTTTCATCGGATGTGGGAATAAAATTTGCGAATAAGCTAACCAGCAATATAAAAACAGATGGTGGGAGCTTTTACATAAAAAGTAAGAGAGTAGCTAAAGTTGATGTTGGTCCCTTAGAGGTAAAGACAGGAGAAATTATCATGGGGAATGGGGGAATTGAACTAATATTTTGTGTCTGTCTTCACAGTAGAAGACACAAGTTCCATACCAGAAATAGGAAGTTATCTGGGGGCTAAAAAGAGTGAGGAAATTAAGGATTTTCATATCAATTGAGAAAAAGTGTTCGAGAAATTTGAGGGATTAAAATCTGACAAGTCCCCTGGAGCAGATGGATTACATCCTAGGGTTCTAAAAGAGATAGCTGCAGAGATAGTGGAGGCACTGGCTATGATTTTCCAGAATTCCTTAGATTCAGGAATGGTGCCATCGGATTGAACGCTGAGAAATGTTACACGGCTTTTCAAAAAAGGAGGTAATGAGAAATCTCAGGACAGGGGATCAATCATTCCGGACTGAGATGAGGAGAAATTGCTTCACTCAAAGGGTTGTGAATCTTTGGAATTCTCTATCCCAGAGTGTTGTGGATGCTCCTTCATTGAATACATTTAAGGCTGGGATTTCTGATCCCTCAGGAAATCAAGGGATATGGGGAGTAGGCAGGAAAGTGGAATTGAAGCCCAAGATCAGCCATGATTGTATTGAATGACGGAGCAAGCTCGATGGGATATATGGTCTACACCTGCTCCTATTTCTTGTGTTCTGTGGGGCTGGAGTCACATGTAGACCAGACCAGGTAAGGAAGGCGGATTCCCTTCCCTAAAAGACATGAGTGAGCCAGCTGGGTGACAGGGCCCCTTAACTGAGACTAGCTTTCAATTGCAGATTTTCTGATGAAATAATTATATTTATTCATTAATTGAATTTAAATTCCACCATCTGACCTGGTGGGATTCGAACGCATGTCCCCTGGAGATTAGCCCCATGCTCTGGATTACCAGCTCAGTGACATGACAAGTACACCGCCATCTGCCCCAGGCTGGTCTGGAACATGGTCCCATCGGGCCGAATAGCCTGAATCTGTGCTGCATCTTCTATCTAATTCGATGTCACCAGCGTCACCAGCCGAAGCAATGGATAAAAAATGGGAAGACGGAGCAATTTCAAAGCATGTCTTCATAATGCCTATTTTATCAATTGCACTTTGCAAATCACAGGTACCTGTAGTTACACATGACAGCCACGAGGTGGGGATGGAGCTCCACCGCAGCCTGAGTCCCACTTGCTTCTGTGAAGACTGAGTGAGCAAAGCAGCAGTGACTTGACCCATCTACCTAATAGTCAATTCCACTAACTCTGAAACAGATTCAAATCATAACCATTCCACACAAAATAGACAATTGGATTTCCCCAAGTCTGCTCGTTCATAGTGACTGGTTTGAGCAACACTTGTGATATACTGAAACAGATGATCTGAAGGAAGTAAAGAGGGGAAGCAAAGTGAGAAAACAGTGAAAGAAAAATGAAGAAGGAGGCATTTTATATAAAAACACATTCAGGGATGCGCACATCACTGACAAGGTCAGCATTCATTGCCTATGCCGAACTGCCCTTAACTGAATGACTTGCTAGCCCATTTCAGAGGCAGTTAACAGTGAACTACATTGCTATCAGGTGATGCATTTTGGCAGAAGGGAGACAGAGAGGAAATACAGACTTAATGACACAGGCCTAAAGAGTGTTCAAGGACAGAGGGACCTGGGGCTTAATGTGCATAGATCTTTGAAGGTGGCAGGACATATTGAGAGAGAGGTTCACGAAGCTTATGGGATCTTGGGATTCATGAATGGAGGTATAAAGTACAAAAGCAGCGTGGTTATGCTCAACATATATGAGGTTTTGGTTAGGCCCCAACTTGAGTATTGAGCCCGGTTCGGGTCACCACACATTAGGAAGGATGTAGGGTCCTTGAGAGGGTGCAGAGGCGATCTACCGGGATGGTTCCAGGGATGAGAGATTTTAGCTGCGTGGTTAGTTTGGTGAAGCTGTGGTTGTTCTCCTTGGAGCATAGGAAATTGAGGGGAGATTTGACAGAAGTGTACAAAATGAAGAGAGGTTGCGGAAAATAGACAAAGAAAATCTGTTCCCATGAGCTGTTGGAGACAAGGACTTGGGGACACAGATGTAAGGTTTTGGGGAAGAGATGCAGGGGCGATGTGAGGCATATTTTGTTGACACAGCGCGGTGTAATGATGTGGAACTCACTGCCTACCTGGATGCTGGAAGCAGAGAGAATGAATGATTTCAAAATGTAATTGGATGTGAACTTGGAGAGAAATAAACTTGCTTGGGGAATGGGACTAACTGGATTGCTGGACAGAGAGCTCACACGGACTCGAAGGGCCGAACTTGCTGTTCTGACTCTGCCCTACACGCATTTCTGTTCACATATGCTATTGCTAATAGAATATTTTAGAATTCGCTAACAGATCTGCAATCGACTCCCAGAATAACTGTGGTTTATTTTAAATCGATGGCTCTGATCACACGTTTGTAGGCGTTATTTTATTCAGCAACTCCTGCTCTGGGCTCCCCTATACCAACTAATACCTGATCAGACCGTGGACCCTACTCAACCCATTGAATGAAATAGAAGTAATTCCACTCATGCCCCACAATTGTTTTGTGGAACGAGGATCTGAGCGAGTTAACAACACTTCAATCTCAGATGACCGTGGACTGGAAGCTCAACAGTTGAAGCAATCCCCTGCCATGATAACTCACTTCCTCTCCCTTACTTTTAGGCTTGCAATATCCGTGGCGCCATTTCCAGTCGTCTATGTTGCACTTTTCCCCCCATGTCTTCAACAAGAGGCGCCACATTCTTCCCACCTCTCCTGCTGCCAGATCACATCTTGGTTACCTCACCAAGATGGAATTCAAACTCCTTCTCTGGGCCTTTTCATTGCTGATGCCGCGTAAGTAACTTCAGAATGCTATTATAGTTTCATTTAACCTGAGATTCTTTAAGAAATACACTTAATGATCCGTATGTAATATCGTTCATTGATGTTGTCATTGTCCCCTTCATATAGAAACAGACATTGAGTTACTTTGCACTGATATTTGCTTCTATAACCGGTGCATGATCTGCCAGACAGGACCTCACTCTTATTCTTAGAAAACTGGAATAAATTACATTTAAAACTAAATTGAGATGAGAAAAGTTGGGGAATGAACTCATTGCATAGCTTTTTCAAAGAGCTAGCACAGGCCTGCTGGGATGAACGGCCTCCTTCACATGTTGGATGATTGTCTGAGCTCATATTCGATCAGAAAATGCACTGGGATGCACTGCAGACTTTTCCTGATGTGGCTGCGTTAACTGAATCTTGGACCCTTTCCTTTCTTCCTCCCTTCCCACTTCCCTAGATTGTTGTCGATGTGCCTCAGTGTCCCAGACACCCAGTGAACTGACTGTGGGACATGGGGAGAGCGCAACACTGACCTGTCAGCAGAAGGACACGGAGCACATCACCATGCTCTGGTACCGCCAGCACCACGGGCAAGGCCCCCAGCTTCTGGTGACGGACGTGTCTGGGAGCAAGCCTACTTTCCAGGAAGAGTTCGAGAGGCGATTCGAGGTGGTGAGAGCTGACATTCAAAGGAGCACTCTGAAAATTCAGACTGCAGGCCCCGGAGATAGGGCGATGTATTACTGCGCCGCCACTGAAGGAGCACAATGCTTCAAACCCCTTCCACACTATGACAATAACCACTCAGGTTCATTGCTACAGCTATCCTCTTCTGTTCATCTCCTCGCCGTCTCGGGGTCTGACTTTGTCTGGTTGCCTTTGCGAGTCTACATCTGTATCTTTCAGCTGCCAACCAGCTCTTATAGAGATAAATAGATGGCTCGGTAGCCTGAAAGACAGAGATATAAACAGACCAATGGATAGATACATCTTAGTATCTTAGAATATCATCCTGTAACATTTGAATCCATCAGAAATATTACACAATATTGATCATCTGGTTAACAATTGAAATCAAAATATTGCCAGTTGTCATCGACATTCATAATCGCTGAATTGTTACAGCGCAGGAGGAGGACATTCGGCCCATCGTGTCTGCACTGGCTCTCCGAAAGAGCAATGGGTTTCACTGGGAAAGTAACAAACACAGCTTGTTGCAGTTGCACAATGCTGCCACTGGTCGGCGCTATGGCTCCACGGTATTTCGCGCCACCACAGCCTTTGGCGCCGCTGATCAATGAGCCAATTCCTCTGCTTCTGCAATCTTTCCACTTTCAATGCTAAATGCAGTTAGATTTCCACTTTACAGTGATGTTACATGAACCGCCTCCGCTGCCATCGAACTATCCACCTTCTCTTCCTCCACTACTGATTTTAATTTGCAAAAGGATGTTAATAATCCCCTGTTCTGCACCGCTACCTCTGGAGACACCCAAAGCAGCTCTCGTTGCACCGCCCCTTGTATTTTCACCCACCTTCTCCAACACAGTTCCCCTCGCCTCGGCATGAAAGCAATCTCACAAAGGGAAGAGAGTGAAGATATTTGCAGAGGAGTGGAAAGTGGGGTGGAAGGAGGAAAATGGAGAGAAGAAAAAAGTGGAAAGGGGCGGAAGGAAGCAAACGAAAGAATGGGGGACAACTTAAAGTTAGGGGCAGGGCTCATTGCCTTGAGAGAACTTCCTCTTATGACGATCCGCTCTGCCAACACCTCATCTCTCTCCCTACCTTAAAACCCAGAGTAACCAGCAGAAAGTCTCTCAGATCCACCGCAAACATGCCTTTCAGTTTCATCCTCTTTGCTATTTCCCTTCTGGTGCTGAGTAGGTTAAAATTATGTCCCAATCACAATTCTACATTTGATCAACTGAAAGGGATGATTAATGATCTTAATAAAACTGAGCAGCGGTGACTTGTTAAATCAGTAATCGATTATTTCATATCAGACAGTGAACTCATTCATCTGTCCCCGACTTTGGGAAGACAAGTGTTATTAATATGATGTTAACTCTTTAATGTTTGCACCCACTTGCAAACTTGTGGATTGCACAATTCTATTTTACAGTTGTAAAGATCCAGGTTCTTGCAGGAAATTAGGACACAGACCGAATTTCCGTCGTTAATTTGGTGCAACACTGACGACCATCGTCTCAATTGTAACTCCATCGATACTAGTTCATTCCCTCTAATTTCTCTTTCTAGGTGTTTGCCGGGGTGATGTGATACATCAATAGCCTCAGTCACTGGCTGTTAAACAACCAGGACCCGTGGAAATGAACTGTCTGCAGAAAGGAAAGATTCGCAACTACATGTACTGGTATCGTCAGTCCCCCAGCAGAGGATTCCTCTCAATGGGCTCTGTTTACCGAGGCAGTGAACCTCAGTATGAAGATGGTTTTAAGAGCGGATTTGCTATCACGAGGACTCTGGACAATAAGAAATCCACTCTGACGATGGAGAGTGTGAACGCCACGGACGAGGCGGTGTACTTCTGTGCAGCTGCTGATGGGACACAGCGGTTCAGAGTCACTGGCCGCCTTGACAAAAACCCTCACACGTCTCCCTTCAAACGGGTGCATTTCACCCAGCATTCGGTGAAGAGCAGCCCTGGCTGATCGGATGCGGATCTGCATCTGTTCAGTGCCCGTTCGAGTGGCAGAACGCCCATGTTCTAACTCCCCACAACCTCCAGACAGACAACACACACTCTCTGTGCCCACACCTGTCTAATGGTTCATAGAACGGCTCTTCAACCCGTACCTCGGTTAGACCACACCTGGAGCACTGTGCACAATTCTCAGCTCTATATACTTTGTTTAGACGACACCTGAAGTGCTGAGGACAATGCTGAGGGTGACCTGTTAGAGATTCTGAAGAAATATAATAGGGTAGAGGAAGAGAAGATGCCTGCACTTGTAGGGAAGGTCATGAATACATCATACTCACTAATAACTCCAAGAAATGAATTTACACAGAGTGGTGAGAATGTGGAATTCACTAGCACACAGAAATAAATGATGTTTACAACCAGATATATGTAAATGGATGCTGGATAAAAACATTAGGGAGCAGGAAATAGCACCTCATACTGATAGGGCTGGGTGAAGACATTGTTTATTTTCTTTCATCGGATGTGGGAATAACATTTGCGAATAAGCTAACCAGCAATATAAAAACAGATGGTGGGAGCTTTTACATAAAAAGTAAGAGAGTAGCTAAAGTTGATGTTGGTCCCTTAGAGGTAAAGACAGGAGAAATTATATTGGGGAATGGGGGAATTGAACTAATATTTTGTGTCTGTCTTCACAGTAGAAGACACAAGTTCCATCCCAGAAATAGGAAGTTATCTGGGGGCTAAAAAGAGTGAAGAAATTAACGATTTTCATATCAATTGAGAAAAAGTCTTCGAGAAATTTGAGGGATTAAAATCTGACAAGTCCCCTGGAGCAGATGGATTACATCCTCGGGTTCTAAAAGAGATAGCTGCAGAGATAGTGGAGGCACTGGCTATGATTTTCCAGAATTCCTTAGATTCAGGAATGGTGCCATCGGAATGAAAGCTGACAAATGTTACACGGCTTTTCAAGAAATAAGGCAGTGAGAAATCTCAGGATAAGGGATCAGTCATTCCGGACTGAGATGAGGAGAAATGACTTCACTCAAAGGGTTGTGAATCTTTGGAATTCTCTATCCCAGAGTGTTGTGGATGGTCCTTCATTGAATACATTTAAGGATGGGAGTTTTGATCCCTCAGGAAATCAAGGGATATGGGGAGCAGGCAGGAAAGTGGAATTGAAGCCCAAGATCAGCCATGATTGTATTGAATGACAGAGCAGGCTCAATGGGATATATGGTCTACAACTGCTCCTATTTCTTGTGTTCTGTGGGTCTGAAGTCACATGTAGGCCAGAGCAGGTAAGGACGGCGGATTTCCTTCACTAAAAGACATGAGTGAGCCAGCTGGGTGACAGGGCCCCTTAACTGAGACTAGCTTTCAATTGCAGATTTTCTGATGAAATAATTAAATTTATTAATTAATTGAATTTATATTCCACCATCTGACCTGGTGGGATTCGAACACATGATGCCTGGAGATTAGCCCCATCCTCTGGATTACCAGCTTAGTGACATGACAAGTACACCGCCATCTGCCCCAGGCTAGTCTGGAACATGGTCCCATCGGGCCGAATAGCCTGAATCTGTCCTGCATAGAACATAGAACATAGATCATACAGCACAGAACAGGCCCTTCGGCCCACAATGTTGTGCCGATCCTTTGTCCTCTGTCAAGGACAATTTAATCTATACCCCATCATTCTCCTTTATCCATATACCTATCTTCTATCTAATTCGATGTCACTAGCGTCAGCAGCCGAAGCAATGGATAAAAAATGGGAAGACGGAGCAATTTCAAAGCATGTCTTCATGATGCCTATTTTATCAATTGCACTGTGCAAACCACAGGTGCCTGTAGTTACACTTGACAGCCACGAGGTGGGGATGGAGCTCCACCGCAGCCTGAGTCCCACTTGCTTCTGGAAAGACTGAGTGAGCAACACAGCAGTGACTTGACCAATCTACCGAATAGTCAATTCCACTAACTCTGAAACAGATTAAAATCATAACCATTCCACACAAAATAGACAACTGGATTTCCCCAAGTCTGCTCGTTCATAGTGACTGGTTTGACCAACAGTTGTGATATACTAAAACAGATGATCTGAAGGAAGTAAAGAGGGGAAGCAAAGTGAGAAAACAGTGAAAGAAAAATGAAGAAGGAGGCATTTTATATAAAAACACATTCAGGGATGCGCACATCACTGACAAGGTCAGCATTCATTGCCTATGCCGAACTGCCCTTAACTGAATGACTTGCTAGCCCATTTCAGAGGCAGTTAACAGTGAACTACATTGCTATCAGGTGATGCATTTTGGCAGAAGGGAGACAGAGAGGAAATACAGACTTAATGACACAGGCCTAAAGAGTGTTCAAGGACAGAGGGACCTGGGGGTTAATGTGCATAGATCTTTGAAGATGGCAGGACATATTGAGAGAGAGGTTCACGAAGCTTATGGGATCTTGGGATTCATGAACAGAGGTATAAAGTACAAAAGCAGCGTGGTTATGCTCAACATATATGAGGTTTTGGTTAGGCCCCAACTTGAGTATTGAGCCCGGTTCGGGTCACCACACTTTAGGAAGGATGTAAGGTCCTTGAGAGGGTGCAGAGGAGATTTACCGGGATGGTTCCAGGGATGAGAGATTTTAGCGACATGGTTAGTTTGGTGAAGCTGGGGTTGTTCTCCTTGGAGCAAAGGAAATTGAGGGGAGATTTGACAGAAGTGTACAAAATGAAGAGAGGTTGCGGAAAATAGACAAAGAAAATCTGTTCCCATGAGCTGTTGGATACAAGGACTGGGGGACACAGATGTAAGGTTTTGGGGAAGAGATACAGGGGCGATGTGAGGCATATTTTGTTGACACAGCGCGGTGTAATGATGTGGAACTCACTGCCTACCTGGATGCTGGAAGCAGAGAGAATGAATGATTTCAAAATGTAATTGGATGTGAACTTGGAGAGAAATAAACTTGCTTGGGGAATGGGACTAACTGGATTGCTGTACAGAGAGCTCACACGGACTCGAAGGGCCGAACGTGCTCCTCCTCTGCTGTTCTGACTCTGCCCTCCTCGCATTCCTGTTCACATATGCTATTGCTAATAGAATATTTTAGAATTCGCTAACAGAGCTGCAATCGACTCCCAGAATAACAGTGGTTTATTTTAAATCGATGGCTCTGATCACACGTTTGCAGGCGTTATTTTATTCAGCAACTCCTGCTCTGGGCTCCCCTATACCAACTAATACCTGATCACACCGTGGACCCTACTCAACCCATTGAATGAAATAGAAGTAATTCCACTCATGCCCCACAATTGTTTTGTGGAACGAGGATCTGAGCGAGTTAACAACACTTCAATCTCAGATGACCGTGGACTGGAAGCTCAACAGTTGAAGCAATCCCCTGCCATGATAACTCACTTCCTCTCCCTTACTTTCAGGCTTGCAATGTCCGTGACGCAATTTCCAGTCGTCTCTGTTGCACTTTTTCCCCCATGTCTTCAACAAGAGGCGCCACATTCCTCCCACCTCTCCTGCTGCCAGACCACATCTTGGTTACCTCACCAAGATGGAATTCAAACTCCTGCTCTGGGCCTTTTCATTGCTGGTGCCGTGTAAGTAACTTCAGAATGCTATTCTTGTTTCATTTAACCTGAGTTTCTTTAAGAAATACACTTAATGATCCGTATGTAATATCGTTCATTGATGTTGTCATTTTCCCCTTCATATAGAAACAGACATTGAGTTATTTTGCACTGATATTTGCTTCTATAACCGGTGCATGATCTGCCAGACAGGACCTCACTCTTATTCTTAGAAAACTGGAATAAATTACATTTAAAACTAAATTGAGATGAGAAAAGTTGGGGAATGAACCCATTGCATAGCTTTTTCAAAGAGCTAGCACAGGCCTGCTGAGATGAACGGCCTCCTTCACATGTTGGATGATTGTCTGAGCTCATATTCGATCAGAAAATGCACTGGGATGCACTGCAGACTTTTCCTGATGTGGCTGCGTTAACTGAATCTTGGACCCTTTCCTTTCTCCCCCCTTCCCACTACCCTAGATTGTTGTCGATGTGCCTCAGTGTCCCAGACACCCAGTGAACTGACTGTGGGACATGGGGAGAGCGCAACACTGACCTGTCAGCAGAAGGACACGGAGCACATCACCATGCTCTGGTACCGCCAGCACCACGGGCAAGGCCCCCAGCTTCTGGTGACGGACGTGTCTGGGAGCAAGCCTACTTTCCAGGAAGAGTTCGAGAGGCGATTCGAGGTGGTGAGAGCTGACATTCAAAGGAGCACTCTGAAAATTCAGACTGCAGGCCCCGGAGATAGGGCGATGTATTACTGCGCCACCACTGAAGGAGCACAATGCTTCAAACCCCTTCCACACTATGACAATAACCACTCAGGCTCATTGCTACAGCTATCCTCTTCTGTTCATCTCCTCGCCGTCTCGGGGTCTGACTTTGTCTGGTTGCCTTTGCGAGTCTACATCTGTATCTTTCAGCTGCCAACCAGCTCTTATAGAGATAAATAGATGGCTCGGTAGCCTGAAAGACAGAGATATAAACAGACCAATGGATAGATACATCTTAGTATCTTAGAATATCATCCTGTAACATTTGAATCCATCTCAAATATTACACAATATTGATCATCTGGTTAACAATTGAAATCAAAATATTGCCAGTTGTCATCGACATTCATAATCGCTGAATTGGTACAGCGCAGGAGGAGGACATTCGGCCCATCGTGTCAGCACTGGCTCTCCGAAAGAGCAATGGGTTTCACTGGGAAAGTAACAAACACAGCTTGTTGCAGTTGCACCATGCTGCCACTGGTCGGCGCAGTGGCTCCACTATATTTCGCGCCACCACAGGCTTTGGCGCCGCTGATCAATGAGCCAATTCCTCTGCTTCTGCAATCTTTCCACTTTCAATGCTAAATGCAGTTAGATTTCCACTTTACAGTGATGTTATATGAGCCGCCGCCGCTGCCATCGAACTATCCACCTTCTCTTCCTCCACTACTGCTTTTAATTTGCAAAAGGATGTTAATAATCCCCTGTTCTGCACCGTTACCTCTGGAGTCACCCAAAGCAGCTCTCGTTGCACCGCCCCTTGTATTTTCACCCACCCTCTCCAACACAGTTCCCCTCGCCTCGGCATGAAAGCAATCTCACAAAGGGAAGAGAGTGAAGATATTTGCAGAGGAGTAGAAAGTGGGGTGGAAGGAGGAAAATGGAGAGAAGAAAAAAGTGGAAAGGGGCGGAAGGAAGCAAACGAAAGAATGGGGGACAACTTAAAGTTAGGGGCAGGGCTTATTGCCTTGAGATAACTTCCTCTTATGACGATCCGCTCTGCCGACACCTCATCTCTCTCCTTCCCTTAAAACCCAGAGTAACCAGCAGAAAGTCTCTCAGATCCACCGCAAACATGCCTTTCAGTTTCATCGTCTTTGCTATTTCCCTTCTGGCGCTGAGTAGGTTAAAATTCTGTCCCAATCACTCTTCTACATTTGATCAACTGAAAGGGATGATTAATAATCTCAATAAAACTGAGCGGCGGTGACTTGTTAAATCAGTAATCGATTATTTCATATAAGACAGTGAACTCATTAATCTGTCCCCTAGTTTGGGAAGACAAGTGTTATTATTATGATGTTAACTCTTTAATGTTTGCACCCACTTGCAAGCTTGTGGATTCCACAATTCTATTTTACAGTTGTAAAGATCCAGATGCTTGTAGGAAATTGGGACACAGACCGAATTTCCGTCGTTAATCCGGTGCAACACCGACGTCCATCGTCTCAATTGTAACTCCATCGATACTAGTTCATTCCCTCTAATTTCTCTTTCTAGGTGTTTGCCGGGGTGATGTGATACATCAATGGCCTTAGTCACTGGCTGTTAAACAACCAGGACCCGTGGAAATGAACTGTCTGCAGAAAGGAACAGTTCGCAACTACATGTACTGGTATCGTCAGTCCCCCGGCAGAGGATTCCTGTTAATCGGGTTTAACTTTCTAAGCAATGATCCTCAGTATGAATAATAAAAGCAAAATACTGCGGATGCTGGAAATCTGAAACAAAAACAAGAAATGCCGGATTCACTCAGCAGGTCTGGCAGCATCTGTAGAAAGAGAAGCAGAGTTAACGTTTCGGGTCAGTGACCCTTCTTCGGAACCTCAGTATGAAGATGGTTTTAGGAACGGATTTGCAATCACGAGGACTCTGGACAATAAGAAATCCACTCTGACGATCGAGAGTGTGAACGCCACGGACGAGGCGGTGTATTTCTGTGCAGCTGGTGATGGGACACAGCGGTTCAGAGTCATTGGCCGCCTTGACAAAAACCCTCACACGTCTCCCTTCAAACGGGTGCATTTCACCCAGCATTCGGTGAAGAGCAGCCCTGGCTGATCGGATGCGGATCTGCACCTGTTCAGTGCCCGTTCGAGTGGCAGAACGCCCATGTTCTAACTCCCCACAACCTCCAGACAGACAACACACACTGTCTGTGCCCACACCTGAATAATGGCCCTTTGAAATACAATTCAACCCGAACCTCAGATAGACCACACCTGGACAATTGTGCATACTGTGCACAATTCTCAGCTCGATATGCCTTGTGTAGACGACGCCTTAAGTGCTGAGGACAGTTCAGACTTCCAAATACCTTACTTAGAGCGCTTCTGGAGCCCTGTGTACAGTTCTGGTCTTCATCGACCTTGGGTGGACCAAATCTGCAGTGCTGTGCACAGTGCTGGTCTCCATATTACACAGAGAGGTAATGAGCAGAAGTGCTCATCAAATGATTTACAAGAATGATACCAGAGCACAAAGGTTATAACTATCAGGAAAGATTGAAAAGTCTGGGATTCTTTTCCCCAGTCAAGAGAAGGCTGAGGGGTGACCTGATAGAGGTGTTCAAGATTATGAAGGAATATGATAGGGTAGAGGTGCGAAGATGCCTGCACTTGTAGGAAATGCCAGGAATACATCATACTCACTAATAACTCCAAGAAATGAATTTACACAGAGTAGTGAGAATGTGGAATTCGGTAGCACACAGAAAAAAATGATGTGTATAACCAGATATATGTAAATGGATGCTGGATGAAAAAATTGGGGAGCAGGAAATAGCACGTCATACTGATAGGGCTGGATGAAGACATTGTTTATGTTCTTTCATCAGATGTGGGAATAAAATGTGAGAATAAGCTAACCAGCAATATAAATACAGATGGTGGGAGCTTTTACATAAAAAGCAAGAGAGTAGCTGAAGCTGGCGTTGGTTCCTTAGAGGTAAAGACAGGAAAAATCATCATGAGGAATGGGGAAATGGCAGGGGTATTGAACTAATATTTTGTGCCTGTCTTCACAGTAGAAGACACAAGTTCCAGACCAGAAATAGGCAGCAATCTGGGGGCTACAAAGAGTGAGGAAATTAAGGATATTCATATCAATTGAGAAAAATTCTTGGAGAAACTCGAGGGATTAAAATCTGACAAGTCCCCTGGACCAGATGGATTACATCCTCGAGTTCCAAAAGAGATAGCTGCAGAGAGAGTGGAGGCGCTGGCTATGATTTTCCAGAATTCCTTAGATTCAGGAATGGTCCCATTGGATTGAAAGCTGACAAATGTTACACGGCTTTTCAAGAAATGAGGCAGTGAGAAATCTCAGGATAAGGGATCAATAATTCCGGACTGAGATGAGGAGAAATGACTTCACTCAAAGGGTTGTGAATATTTGGAATTCTCTACCCCAGAGTGTTGTGGATGGTCCTTCATTGAATACATTTAAGGATGGGATTTTTGATCCCTCAGGAAATCAAAGGATATGGGGAGCAAGCAGGAAAGTGGAATTGAAACCCAAGATCAGCCATGATTGTATTGAATGATGGAGCAGGCTCGATGGGATATATGGTCTACACTTGCTCCTATTTCTTGTGTTCTGTGGGTCTGGAGTCACATGCAGGCCAGACCAGGTAGATACGGCGGATTCCCTTCCCTAAAAGACATGAGTGAGCCAGCTGGGTGTCAGGGAGCCTCAACTGAGACTAGCATTCAATTGCAGATTTTCCAATGAAATAATTGTATTTATTCATTAATTGAATTTAAATTCCACCATCTGACCTGGTGGGATTCGAACGCATGTCACCTGGAGATTCACCCCAGCCTCTGCTTTACTAGCACAGTGATATGCCAACTACACTGCCATCTGCTCCAGCCTAGTCTGGAACATGGACCCATCGGGCCGAATAGCCTGAATCTGTGCTGCAAATTCTATCTAATTCGATGTCACTAGCGTCACCAACTGACGCAATGGATAAAAAATGGGAAGACGGAGCAATTTCAAAGCATGTCTTCATAATGCCTATTTTATCATTTGCACTTTGCAAATCTCGGGTGCCTGTAGTTACACATTACAGCCACGAGGTGGGGATGGAGCTCCACCGCAGCCTGAGTCCCACTTGCTTCTGTGAAGACTGAGTGAGCAATGCAGCAGTGACTTGACCAATCGACCTAATAGTCAATTCCACTAACTCTGAAACAGATTCAAATCATAACGATTCCACACAAAATAGACAATTGGATTTCCCCAAGTCTGCTCGTTCATAGTGACTGGTTTGAGCAACACTTGTGATATACTGAAACAGATGATCTGAAGGAAGTAAAGAGGGGAAGCAAAGTCAGAAAACAGTGAAAGAAAAATGGAGAAGTAGGAATTTTATATAAAGAAGCACATTCAGGGATGCGCACATCACTGACAAGGCCAGCATTCATTACCTATGCCGAATTGCCCTTAACTGAATGACTTGCTAGCCCATTTCAGAAGCAGTGAGCAGTGAACTACATTGCTATCAGGTGATACATTTTGGCAGAAGGGAGACAGAGAGGAAATACTGACTTAATGACATAGGCCTAAAGAGTGTTCAAGGACAGAGGGACCGGGGGTTAATGTGCATAGATCTTTGAAGGTGGCAGGACATATTGAGAGAGAGGTTCACGAAGCTTATGGGATCTTGGGATTCATGAATAGAGGTATAAAGTACAAAAGCAGGGTGGTTATGCTCAACATATATGAGATTCTGATTAGGCCCCAACTTGAGTATTGAGTCCAGTTCTGGGCACTACACTTTAGGAAGGATGTCGGGTCCTTGAGAGGGTGTAAAGGAGATTTACTGGAATGATTCCAGGGATGAGAGATTTTAGCGACATGGTTAGTTTGGTGAAGCTGGGGTTGTTCTCCTTGGAGCAAAGAAAATTGAGGGGAGATTTGACAGAAGTGTACAAAATGAAGAGAGGTTTAGATAAAGTAGACAAAGAAAAACTGTTCCCATTAGCTGATTGTCCAAAGACGAGGGGACGAAGAGGATATGAATAAAACGGAGAATAAAAGCTGAGAAAAACTGAAATCCGATAGGGAGTTGAGGAGAATTCTTTACCCAAAATACAGAATTCACTGCCAGCAGAAACTGCTGAGAGAAAGGTAGGAACAGGAACAGGCCATTCAACCCCTCAATTCTGTACAACCATTCAATGAGACGATGGCTGATCTGTGATCTAACTCCATATTCCCGCCTTTGACCCATATCCCTTAATATATTTTGGATCACAAAAACCTGTCCATTTCCGATTTCAAATTAACAATTGATTCAGCATCAATTTCCGTTAGCAGAAGAGAGTTCAAACCTCTCCACCCATTGTGTGTAAAAGTGACTCCTTATTTCACTCCTGAAAGGTCTGGCTCGAATTTATATTCTTTGCCGTTCGTTCTAGATTCCCAAACCAGCGGAAATAGTTTCTCTCTATCTACTCCCAAAGACTAAATAAATACGACTTCAACCTGGAGTCCTCCAGCCTGCAGGAGAATCACTCGGCCGTGTATTCCTGTGCCTGGAGAGATCACAGTGACTCAGAGAGATGGAGCAGTTCAACAAAAACACCAAAGGCAGCAGGAAACACCTGTGGAGAATAAAATTGCTCGGTGCCTCGACCACTTGTTCCCTTATGCAGAGTGAAATTGTTTATTGCAATGAGAAGAGTTGAGCTTTGATTGTCGTGACACACTAGATTTACAGGAACTGCCGAGGGTGCAATGAACGATTAATAAGGATGTCACGAGATCTCAGAATTTAACTGTCAGGAATCAATGACAATAATCTGTTTTTTTATGCACTGACATTGTGTTTTCCTTCTCCACAGGGACAGCAGAGGGGGATCCAGGACCAGAGATCGGGCAATGGCTTTGAGAAGGATTTAGTGAGAAAACTAAGAGAGCAGGAGATCATGCAGATCCAGCTTGATACACATCAACAGGACAAGGACACCGACTTCATTAGAGAGAGAAAGAGAGTGTATGTGTGTGAAAGAGAGAGCGTGGTCCAGTGAGAGAGAGGAAAAACGACAGACAGAGTTAAAGAGAGTGAGTGTGTGTGTGTGAGAGAGAGAGAGCTAGTGAGAGAGAGGAAAAACGACAGACAGTGTTAAAGAGAGTGAGTGTGTGTGTGAGAGAGAGAGCTAGTGAGAGAGAGGAAAAACGACAAACAGTGTTAAAGAGACTGAGACAGAGAGCGAGACAGAGATCGAGGCAAAGACAGCGCGACAGCAAGAGACACATAATGAGAGGCAGAGAGAGAGAGTCAGAGAGAGAGAGAGACGGAGAGAAAGAAAGACTGAGATAAAGAGCCTGCGACAGACAAGGAAATAGATCTAGAGAGAGACAGAGACAGGGAAAGAACTAAAGAGATAGCAAGAGTAAGAGAGAGGGAGAGTCAGAGAGAATGAGAGACTGGGAGACATAACTTTGGATACATGAGGAGAGAGGGAGAGTCAGAGAGAGAAAGTGAGCAAATATAGACCGAGATAGAGAGAGAGAGAGAGAGAGAGTCGGAGAGAGGAAGAGAGTGGGAGACACAACCCCAGACACATGAGTAGAGAGTGAGAGACAGAGACAGAGAGCAAGAGAGCAGAAGGTAAACTGAGAGAGAGAGAGAGAGAGAGAGAGAGAGAAGGAGATTGGCAACCAATTCAATTCTGGTTTGTTGACCTGGGGAAATGGGCGTCTCCAACATTGTATCACTTCCTCATGCTCTTCATGTTCCTCCCAATGATTTGTAAAGAGTGGATTTGGACCCTCACAAGACTCTAACCTCCTGCTATCAATCCTGTGTCTATTAAGAGAACAAGTTGCAGTGAAAGATGTATCGGTTACTTGGACTGATAATTCTGTTTCATTATAAGTGAGTGTGAAATACTAAAACTATCTTTAATAACTTTCCTCTCCTCTCCCTGTCTCCCTTTCATTCCCAGAAGTTTCCTGTTTACTGATCTGCTCTTCTCTCCATCTCTCTCCCAGATGTGAATTCACAGACTATCCACCAGACTCCCACCGCTGTCTCCAGATTGCGTGGAGAGGCAGTGGAACTGAGGTGCACAGTGGAGGGCACCAGTAGTGCTAGAATGTACTGGTACAGACAATACCCGGGCAAGGAGCCGCTGTTGATGTTTTACTCCAGTACTGCTAACTATGTGGATCCAGAGGGGACGGTGGACGGTTTCACCGCCGGTAGACTGAC
>NW_027140825.1:802500-852500 GCF_036365525.1 Heterodontus francisci | reverse complement strand
GGAGACAGAGAGAGAAAAATACACACACACACACACACAGATATAGAGAAAAAGAGATTGAAAGAGTGGGAGACATAAAGCTCGATACATGCAGAGAGAGAGAGAGTGAGGAACAAAGAGTAAGAAAGAGAGAGGAAGGCGGATTGAGATAGATAGAGAGAGAGAGACATTGACAACCTGCTCCACTCTGACTTGTTGACGTGGGTGTCACCATCTCTGCGTCACTTCCTAATGCTCTTCCTGTTCCTCCCAATGATTTGTAAAGAGTGGGTTGGTTATTGACAACACTCATCACTCCTGCTCTCTCCCCTTTGCTGATTCAGAGGGCAGCTTAAAGTAAAAGATGTATCTGTTACTGACTCTGATCACCCTGTTTCACCGTAAGGGATTTTATTGAAACAATAATTCTACTTAACATTTCTTTCGTTTTATTTTTCTTTGATTTTCTCTCTCTCTCCTCTTTCTCCCCACTGGACTGAATGTTACTGTTTACTGATCTCCTCCTCTCCCTGTCTCTTTCCCAGATGTGAACTCACAGACTATCCACCAGACTCCCTCCGCTGTCTCCAAATTTCCTGGGGAGCAGGTGAAGCTGAAATGCACCGTGGAAGGTACCAGTGACCCTTACATGTACTGGTACAGACAATACCCGGGGAAGGAGCCGCAGTTTATGTTTTACTCCACGGGTGCCAATCTCGTATCTCCAGAAGAGGTGGATGGTTTTACCACCGAGAGACCAAGTAACTCCGAGTTCAACCTGGAGTCCTCCAACCTGCGGGAGAATCACTCGGCCATGTACTTCTGTGCCTGGAGTCTTCACAGTGACTCAGAGAGATGGAGCAGTTCAACAAAAACCCCAAAGGCAGCAGGAAACACCTGTGGAGGATAAAGGTGCTCGGTGCTGCCACTTGTTTTTTGTGCAGGGCGATTGTTTTTGTGACGATAAGAAGACAAGTGAGAATAAAAGTGTGATAATAGATGGACGGGCACTGACGAAGAGACAATGAACGGACCTCATCTGTGCGGTAAAAGTTTCGATCTCTCTCTGAATGATTAACAAGGATAACACCAGATCTGAGGTTGTAACTATCAGGAAAGATTAACAATAAAACGACTTGAGTTCTTCTGCACTGACACTGCGTTTTCTTCCTCTATAGGGTTAACAGAGGGCGCTCCAGGACCATTAATACACAATGGACGAGAAAACATTTAATCGGAAAACAGAAAGAGGCAGAGGTCATGCAGCCCTCGAGCTTCATACACAGTGACAGGAGAAGGACATTCATCACCTTAAAGAGGGATACGCACACACACACACAATGTGAGAGACAAAGAGAGGGAGACAGAGTGTGTGAGAGAGGGTGAGAACAAGATTGAGAGGAAAACTGACAGAGACAAAGGGACTGAGAGAGAGAGAGAGACTGAGCGTGTGAGAGAGGGTGAGAACGAGATTGAGAGGAAAACTGACAGAGACAGAGAGACTGAGAGAGAAAGATTGAGAGAGAGAGAGTGAGACAAAGAGAGTGAGACAGAGAGACGGAGACTGAGAGGAGGAGAGAGAGGAGAGGGAGGAGGACCGAGAGGGGGGCCAAGAAAGAACCAGAGAGAAAACAAAAAAAAACACAGAGGAAGAGACTGAAACAGATTGGGAAACAGACACACACATACACACATGCACTCAAACACACAAAGAAAGAGACAGGGACAGAAAGACAGAGAGCAGTAAAACAGAGCGGGACAGTGATCTAAAGACAGAGCGAGTGAAAAACACACGCACACACATGCACTGCTATGTATCCGTGTCCATTCATCTTCCAGCTCATTGAATAAGAATATCCCGTGATCTCAGGAAAGTAACTGTCAGGAAAGAATAACAATAAAAGGACTGGGGCTGTTATAGACTGACACTGTGTATATATTCACCACAGGGATAGCTGAGGACGCTCGAGGACCATGTGATGCACAATGGTTTTGAGAAGGAGTTCATAGGATAACTCAAACAGTGGGAGATCATACAGTCCTCCAGGTTGATATACATGACCAGGAGAAGGGCACCCACCTCCTTTGAGAGAGAGAGAAAGAAAGAGAGAGAGACTGAGAGAGAAATTGGGACATTTACAACTCGATTCTCATTTGTTGATGTGGGAAATGAACGTCATCATCTCTGCATCACTTCCTAATGCTCTCCCTGTTCCTCCCAATGATTTGGAAAGAGTGGGTTGGTTCTTGACAACACTCATCACTCCTGCTCTCTCCCCTTTGCTGATTCAGCGGGCAGCTTAAAGTAAAAGATGTATCTGTTACTGACTCTGATCACCCTGTTTCACCGGAAGGGATTTTATTGAAACAATAATTCTACTTAACATTTCTTTAGGTTATGTTTGTACTTCTTTCTCTCTTTCTCTCTCCCACTGTACTGAAATTCCCTGTTTACTGATCTCCTCCTCTCCCTGTCTCTTTCCCAGATGTGAACTCACAGACTATCCACCAACTCCCGCCGTTGTCTCCAAATTTCCTGTGGAGCAGATGAAGCTGAAATGCACCGTGGATGGCACCAGTAACCCTTACATGTACTGGTACAGACAATACCCGGGGAAGGAGCCGCAGCTGATGATTTACTCCCTAACTGTACAAAGGGTGAACTCAGAGGGGACACTGGATGGTTTCACCGCCGAGAGACCGACTGACTCCGAGTTCAAACTGGAGTCCTCCAGCCTGTAGGAGAATCACTCGGCCGTGTATTTCTGTGCCTGGAGTCTTCACAGTAACTCAGAAAGGTGGAGCAGTTCAACAAAAACCCCAAAGGCAGCAGGAAACACCTGTGGGGGGGTAAAACCGTTCGGTGCCTCGACCTCCTGTTCCCTTATGCAGAGTGAAAGTATTACAATAAAAAGTGTTGAGCGATGATTGTAGTGACAGTCTAGATTTACAGGTACTGCGATTAATAAAGGTGTCACGAGATCTCAGAATGTAATTATCAGGAATCAATGACAATAATCTGGGTTTTTATGCACTGACACAGTGTTTACCTTCTCCACAGGGACAGCAGAGGTGGATCCAGGCCCATGGAACTGACAATGGCTTTGAGAAGGATTTAGTGAGAACACTGAAAGAGCAGGAGATCATGCAGATCCAGCTTGATACACATGAACAGGACAAGGACACCATTTTGTTAGAGAGAGTAAGAGTGTGTGTGTGTGTGTGACAGAGAGATCCAGTGAGAGAGAGGAAAAACGACAGATAGAATTAAAGAGACTGAGACAGAGAGGGAGACAGAGATAGAGACAAAGACAGCGAGGCAGCAAGAGAGACATAATGAGAGTGAGAGAGAGAGAGGGACAGAGAGAGAAGGAGAGAAAGAGAGACTGAGATAAAGAGCCTGAGACAGATCGGGAGGCAGAGCTAGAGAGAGACAGAGACAGAGAAAGAACTAATGAGACAGTAAGAGTGAGAGAGAGAGCGAGTCAGAGAGAAGGAGAGAGTGGGATACATAACCCCAGACACATGAGGAGAGAGCGAGACAGACAGAGAGAGAGCAAGAGAGCGGAAGGTAAACTGAGATAGAGATAGACAGAGAGATAGAGATAGAGAGAGAGAGATAGAGAGAGAGAGAGAGAGAGAGAGAGAGAGAGAGAGAGAGAGAGAGAGAGAGAGAGAGAGAGAGAGAGAGAGAGAGAGAGAGAGAGAGAGAGAGAGAGAGAGAGAGAGAGAGAGAGAGAGGAGATTGGCAACCAATTTGATTGTGATTTGTTGACCTGGGGGAATGGGCGTCTCCAACATTGTATCACTTCCTAATGCTCTTCATGTTCCTCCCAATGATTTGTAAAGAGTGGATTTGGACCCTCACAAGACTCTAGGCTCCGGCTTTCACTCCTGTGTCCATTAAGAGAACATGTTGTAGTGAAAGATGTATCAGTTACTGGGTCTGATAATTTTGTTTCATTGTAAGTGAGTATGAAATACAAAGATTATCGTTAATAACTTTCCTCTCCTCTCCCTGTCTTCCTTTCATTCCCAGAAATTCCCTGTTTACTGATCTCCTCCTCTCTCCATCTCTCTCCCAGATGTGAACTCACAGACTATCCACCAGATTCCCGCCACTGTCTCCAGATTTCCCGCGAAAGGAGTGGGACTGATGTGCACTGTGAAGTAGCATCTCCATGTACTGGTACAGACAATACCCGGGGAAGGAGCCGCTGTTGATGTTTTACTCCAGTATTGCTAACTTTGTGGATCCAGAGGGGACGGTGGACGGTTTTACCGCAGAGAAACTGAATAAGTATGAGTTCAAACTGTAGTCCTCCAGCCTGCGGGAGAATCACTCGGCTGTGTATTTCTGTGCCTGGAGTCTTCACAGTGACTCAGAGAGATGGATCAGTTCAACAAAAACCCCAAAGGCAGCAGGAAACACCTGTTTCAGATAAAACCAGGCGGTGCTCCGTCCAGTTTGGTGTTTTTGGCATTGGAAAAGTGTTTTTCACAAGAAGACAGGGCGGATTTAAACAGAAGGTGAGAGGTTAGATACAGAAGCACAGGGGAAGTGTGAAATGGACTTTCCAGGAATGATATCAGAACAAAGATAGTTTGAACATCTTTGCTCCAGAGAGGAGAAGACTGAAGGGTGAAAATTCAGAGTTCTTAGAAAGATTATGAAAGGGTTTAATGTGTGAAGTGAAGATCAGATAGGTAGGTAGATAGGTCGATAGATAGCTGGTAGGCAGACAGACACTGTTGTGTTTTATTCACTGACAGTGTTGTCTTTCTCCAAAGGGACAGCAGAGGGCGGTGTCGGACCGTGAAATGGATCAGATTATTGATGATGTTTCAACAGGGACTTTGAAACTTGTCTATGAACCTCTCCTGATAATTATAGAAATACATCCCGGTTACAGTCTGGTGAACTGAACACAAGGAACCGCAGGTGCTGGATGGTTTAGGTTCTGGGTGCTCTGTCACTATATTGGTGCTCATTGCGTTTCTGGTTTACAAATAAATAAGGATGGAAATACTAATCAGGTCAGACAGCCTCTGTGGAGGAGGAAAAATTAACATATCAGGTCCTAGATCATTCAGCAGAACTGGAAGGATTTAGAGGTCTATCAACTTTTAAGCAGCACAAAGCCAGGGAGAGGGAGAATGGGAGGAATGCAGGAGAGATTTAATAACAAAACTGAGGCTGGTGCAAGACAAAGGGGATGTTAATTGGTCAAGTAAAGAACAAAAGATGGGTCTAGAGGAGGTGGAAATAGCAGAAACACAATTATTACCAACAAACCTCTGTCCAAATAAACCGGAGCAGTGGTTATGATCAGAAATTGTTAAACTCACTGTTGAGTTCAGAAAGCTGTAAAATGTCCAATTGAAAGATTAGGTACTGTTCTTCGAGTTTCTGTTGAGCTTCATTGGAGCAGAGTAGGAGGTCGAGGACAGAGAGGTCAGGGTGGGAGTGGGAATGAGAATTAAAAGTGTCCACTAACCGGGACCTCAGGGTCACACTTGCAGCCTGAATGCAGGGTGTTCCACAATGCTGTCACCCTGTCGCTGTATTTGGTCTCTGCAGCTAGTCCCACTCCTCCTGCCCTTTCAACGTAACACTGCACATTTTCCCTTCAGATAATTATCAAATTTCCTTTTGAAAGCCACGATTGAATCTGCGTCACCCGCACTCTCACGTAGTGCATTCCAGATCCTCACCACTAACTGCGTCAAAACGTTTCCTCAGTTCACCTTTGGATCTTTTGCCAATTACCTTCAATAAGTGCCCTCTATTTCTCAATACATCAGCCCATGAAACACAGAGGCAGAGAGGGTGAATCAGGGAGTCATAGAGAGGAAAAACTCAACGTAAATGAACGGGACAGAGGGAGACAGAGAGAGAAAAATACACACACACACACTCACACACACACACAGTTATAGAGAGAAAGAGATTGAAAGAGTGGGAGACATAAAGCTCGATACATGCAGAGAGAGAGAGAGAGTGAGGAACAAAGAGTAAGAAAGAGAGAGGAAGGCGGATTGAGATAGAGAGAGAGACATTGACAACCTACTCCACTCTGACTTGTTTAACTGGGCGTCACCATCTGTGCATCACTTCCTAATGCTCTTCCTGTTCCTCCCAATGATTTGTAAAGAGTGGGTTGGCTATTGACAACACTCATCACTCCATCTCTCTCCCCTTTGCTGATTCAGAGGGCAGCTTAAAGTAAAAGATGTATCTGTTACTGACTCTGATCACCCTGTTTCACCGTAAGGCATTTTATTGAAACAATAATTCTCCTTAACATTTCTTTCGTTTTATTTTTCTTTGATTTTCTCTCTCTCTCCTCTTTCTCCCCACTGGACTGAATGTCGCTATTTATTGATCTCCTCCTCTCCCTGTCTCTTTCCTAGATGTGAACTCGCAGACTATCCACCAGACTCATGCCGCTGTCTCCAAATTTTCTGGTGAGCAGGTGAAGCTGAAATGCACCGTGCAGGGCACAAGTAACCCTGACATGTTTTGGTACAGACAATACCCGGGGAAGAAGCCGCAGCTGATGTTTTACTCCCGAAGTGTACAAAGCGTGAACTCAGAGGGGACGGTGGAGGGTTTCACCGCCGAGAGACCGAGTAACTCCGAGTTCCACCTCGAGTCCTCCAGCCTGCGGGAGAATCACTCGGCAGTGTATTTCTGTGCCTGGAGTCTTCACAGTGACTCAGAGAGATGGAGCAGTTCAACAAAAAGCCCAAAGGCAGCAGGAAACACCTGTTTCAGATAAAACCAGGCGGTGCTGCGTCCTGTTGGGTGATTTCATCATTGGGAACATGTTCTTCACAAGAAGACAGTGCAGATTTAAAGAGAAAGTGAGAGGTTAGATTTCGAAGCACCGGGGAATTGCGAATTCGACTTTACAGGAACACAGAGTTTAAAGCGAACATGATAGTTTGAATATCGGGTTATCTTTGCTCCAGAAAAGAGAAGACTGAAGGGTAAACCTTCAGCGGTCTCAGAGAGCTTCTTAAAGATTTTAAGATGTGAAGTGAAGTTCAGAAACAACAGCGAGAGAGACAGAGATTGAAAGAGCGATCGAGAGAGAGATACAGAGAGAGATAAAGAGAGAGATAAAGATATATATATATATCGAGAGAGAGAGAGAGAGATAGATAAATAGATAG
The DNA here is from genome assembly GCF_036365525.1 of Heterodontus francisci. Classification (NCBI taxonomy): domain Eukaryota; kingdom Metazoa; phylum Chordata; class Chondrichthyes; order Heterodontiformes; family Heterodontidae; genus Heterodontus; species Heterodontus francisci. The sequence continues at coordinate 845,342 of NW_027140825.1, read as the reverse complement.
ATAGATAGATAGATAGATAGATAGATAGATAGATAGATAGATAGATAGATAGATAGAGAGAGAGATAGAGAGAGAGAGAGAGAGAAATAGATTGATGGATAATTAGATACATAAATAGATAGAGAGGCATTGAGAGATAGATAGAGAGAGAGAGATAAAGAGAGAGAAAGAGAGACGGATAGAGAGAGAGAGAGAAATAAATAGAGATGGATAGATATATAGATAGAGAGAGACATAGAGAGATTGATAGATAGAGAGAGAGGGAGAAAGAGAGACACGGATAGAGAGAGGGAGAGAGAGACAGAGACAGAGAGAGAGAGAGAAAGAGAGGTAGAGAGAGAGATAGAGAGAGGGAGAAAGATAGAGAGAGATGGATGGATTGATGAATGGATATTGAAGGTGTGGTTTGATGTCACTGTGTTTTCTTTCTCCAAAGGGACAGTAGAGTGCGCTGTTGTACCATTATAAACATCAGAGTCTGGAAGACACTTCAACAGTGACCTGGGAACACAAGGAGTTCATTCATCACCTCGAAAACATTCCGAGCTTCACTGAGATCATGAAATAAAGACAAGAAATCCTGGAACCACTCAGCGGGTCTGGCAGCATCTGTGGAAAGAGAAGCAGAGTTAACGTTTCGGGTCAGTGACCCTTCTTTCGGGTCAGTAATCCTTTATTTCACTGAGATCATGACTGATCGATAACTTCCCATCGCTCTCTCTCTCCAACCCTCTCTCTCCCTCTCTCCATGCCTCTCTTTCTCCATCCCTCTCTCTCCCTCTCTCTCTATCCCTCTCGCTCCCACTCTCCATCCTCTCTCTTCCTGTCTCCATCCCTCTCTCTCCCTCTCCCTCTCCATCCTTCTCTCACCCTCTCTCCATCCCTCTCTCTCCATCCCTCTCCATCCCTCTCTCTCCTGCACTCTCCATCCCTCTCTTTGCTCCTCTCCATCCCTCTCTCTTCCTATCTCCATTCCTCTCTCTCCTTCTCTCCCCATCCATCTCTGCCTCTCTCTCCATCACTCTCTCTCCCTCTCTCTTCAACCCTCTCTTTCACTCTCGCTACCAAGCTGGTGTAAAATGAGAGAATGCCAATTAACATCCCTGTCTTTTACAGGGCAGTGACTGTCTCTCTATCTCGCTCGTTATTTTTCTACCTACATGACTTTCCCTCGATCTCCCTATATCTCTACCTCTCTCTATAGCTGTCTGTCAACCTGACTGACTCTCTATCTATCTATCTCTCGACCTGATTATCTAGCTCTCTGTCTCTGTATGTATCAAACTCTATCTTTAGGTGATTACAGTTTGTATGAACTTATTAAACATGTTGCAGTAATGTAATAAATGACCGTCTTTTCATAGATTTTCTATATATTGACCAGTAGAAGATGTGGTTTGTCATCAATTATCTATCAAAATCCTCTATGATGTTCAATATCTGTATCACATCTACCATTAACCTTCGCTGCTCTAAGGAGAGAAACCCCCAGCTTCTCCAGTCTCTCCACAGTAACTGAAGTCCCTCATCCCTGGTAACAGATGGTTAATCTCTTTCTAACCTTCACTACACAGAGGTGAACAACTCCCCAATTCACAGGAACTAACTCAGCTCAGAACCATTAACCATCTGAGCGCTGTTTCAAACTGTTCAAAGGTGAGACCCCTCTTCAGATACCTTCATCTCTGGGACACCTGCCTCCTGACAGCGAGTTCATAAGCTGCTGAAACCTGTTTAGCCACTTTCATCTCAGATTCCAGTCACATTTGATGTGTTTTTCAAAGAAATTAGCAGTTCAGACCAGTGAACAATTTAACACTTTAACTCCCATTCACCACGGAGGTTCGGCAGCAGAGCAGTTATGTTACTGGACTCGTAATCCAGAGGCATGGACTAATGATCTCCAGACTTGAGTTCAATTCCCACTGGGGCAGATATGCAATTTAAATTCAATTAATTAAATAAATAAAAATCTATCAGAGACACTATGAGTAATCATGAACATGGAGTGTCGTAAAAACCCAACGTCTTCATTGATTACCGTCAGGGAAGGAAATCTGCCATTCTTACCCGGTCTGGCCTATATCTGATTGCAGACCCACTGCAATGTAGTTGACTACTAACTGCCCTCTGATATGGCCTAGCAGGTATTCCCGAAGATGATTCACCATCACCTTCTCAGGGGCAATAAGGGATGGGCACACTCTCTGGGTATAGAGGGTTGTTTCCCTGAATTCTACTCTATCAAATCCCTTTCTGACATGTGAACATCTCCATTCAATCTCCCCCTATCCTCCTGTGTTGTATCATTCTACAACATTGCTAACCAATGTAATGGGGTGGAGCAGAGTGTCGCAGTAAGTGACTGCCAATCACAATGACAACCGGATGCTGGGTATTTATTTGGATACAATATAGAAGCCGCCTGCAAGTGTGTTGTTGAAAACTCCACACGTTCACACTTCGAGTTAGTATCGAATGAAGAAATCATGTTGCATGAAGTTCTCAGTCTAATCTTGATGGCTGCATTCTTCCCACGTAAGTCAAAGTCAGAAACTGTGTCGAATAATGTATTGTAAAGTCAGCGGTGATTCTGTTCCATAACACTGCTGTGTCAGAGTCTCACTCCAGAACACTTGAGCTCAAAGTCAAAACTAACACCCCAGGTGTCAGGGCTGAGGGAGTGCTGGACTATCGCAGAGGCAGTACTGCGGGTGTGCTGCACTGTCGCAGAGGCAGTACTGAGGGAGTGCTGCACTGTCGCAGAGGCAGTACTGAGGGAGTGCAGCACTGTCACAGAGGCAGTACTGAGGGAGTGCTGCACTGTTGCAGAGGCAGTACTGAGGGAGTGCCGCACTGTCGCAGAGGCAGTACTGAGGGAGTAACTACATTGGTTGCAAGGCCGTTTCTGATGCCCTGAGGTCCTGAACGGCGATATATTAATGTAAGCCCTCTCTTTCTTGTAATGCAGCCCCTGCTCCAATCCATTATTGACTGAAATAATAATCTAATCGATGTTCCGTCCCACAGGAATACTCTCCTCCTATGTGGAACAGACACCCTCTATCCTATCGCTTTCCGCAGGAGAGTCGACAACATTCAGATGCACGCTGAAGAATACTGCCTATCTTACAATGTACTGGTACAGACAACAACCAGACAGGGCACTGGAAGCTCTGTTCTATTCTGCTGGAACAGGGTCTGTCACCAATTACACGTCCGAGTCATTTAAGGCAGACAGAGCCAGCAATACACTGTTTACTTTGGCACTGAGAGACGCCGCTCCATCTCACACCGCTGTCTATTTCTGCACTTGTAGTATCACACAGTGTCTGAGAAAGCGGATCAGCAGCTGCAAAAACCTGCAGCGGATGAACGGGAGTTCAGTGCTCATCTTCAACTGGCAGGGGGCAGCAGTAGATTGAAGCTTATTGTTCATATCTATCTGTCCACCTGATTGTTTATCTCTCTGTCTCTCTATCTATCCATCTCTTTACCTGGTTATCTATCTCTCTGTCTCTCTATCTATCTAACTCTATCTTTAGGTAATTACAGTTTGTATGAACTAATTAAACATACTGCAGTAATGTAATGAATGACCATCTTTTCATCGATTTTCTATATAAAGACCAGTAGAAGATGTGATTTGTCATCAATTATCTATCAAAATCCTCTATGATCTTCAATATCTGTATCACATCTACCATTACCCTTCTCTGCTCTAAGGGCAGAAACCCCCAGCTTCTCCAGTCTCTCCACAGTAACTGAAGTCCCTCATCCCTGATACCAGTCTGGTTAATCTCCCTCTAACCTTCACAAAACAGAGGCGAACAACCCCCCAATGCACAGGAACTAACTCAGCGCAGAACCATTAACCATCTGAGCGCTATTTCACACTGTTCAAAGTGAGACCCCTCTCCAGATAACTTCATCTCTGGGACACCTGCCTCCTGACAGCGAGTTCAGAAGCTGCTGAAAACTCTTTACCCACTTTCACCTCAGACTCGAGTCACATTTAATGTGTTCTTCAAAGAAACTAGCAGTTCAGACCAGTGAACAATTTAACCATTTAACTCCCATTCACCACGGAGGTTCGGCAGCAGGGCAGTAATGTGACTGGGCTAGTAATCCAGAGGCATGGACTAATGATCCCCAGACTTGAGTTCAATTCCCACCGGGGCAGAAATGCAATTTAAATTCAATTAATTAAATAAATAAAAATTTGTCATGGAAAGTATGAGTAATCCTGAACATGGAGTGTCTTAAAAACCCAACGTATTCATTGATGACCTTCAGGGAAGGAAATCTGCCATTCTTACCCGGTCTGGCCTATATGTGACTGCAGACCCACAGCAATGTGGTTGACTGTTCACTGCCCTCTGATATGGCCCAGCAGGTATTCCCGAAGATGGTTCACCATCACCTTCTCAGGGGCAATAAGGGATGGGCACACTCTCTGGGTATAGAGGGTAGTTTCCCTGAATTCTACTCTATCAAATCCCTTTCTGAAATGTGAACACCTCTATTCAATCTCCCCCTATTATTGGAACAATAATTCTACTTAACATTTCTTTTGGATATGTTTTTATTTCTCCCATTCTCTCTTTCTTTCCCTCTTTCTCTCTCCCCACTGGACTGAAGTTCCCTGTTTACTGATCTCCTCCTCTCCCTGTCTCTTTCCCAGATGTGAACTCACAGACTATCCGCCAGGCTCCCGCCGCTCTCTCCAAATCTCCTGGGGAGCAGGTGAAGCTGAAATGCACCGTGGATGGTACCAGTAACCCTTACATGTACTGGTACAGACAACACCCGAGGAAGGAACCGCAGCTGATGTATTCCTCTCTAACTGCACAAAGGGTGAACTCAGAGGGGACGGTAGAGAGTTTCACCACTGAAAGACCAACTGACTCCGACTTCAACCTGGAGTCCTCCAGCCTGCGGGAGAATCACTCGGCCGTGTATTTCTGTGCCTGGAGACATCACAGTGACTGAGAGATGGCGCTGTTCAACAAAAACCCCAAAGGCAGCAGGATACACCTGTGGAGGGAAAAACCGTTCGGTGCCTCGACCTACTGTTCGCTTATGCAGAGTGACAGTGTTTATTACAATAAAAAGAGTTGAGTTATGATTGTAGTGACACACTAGATTTACAGGTACTGCCGAGGGTGCAATGAACGATTAATAAAGATGTCACGAGATCTCAGAATGTAACTATCAGGAATCAATGACAGTAATCTGGGTTTTTATGCACTTACACTGTGTTTACCTTCTCCACAGGGACAGCAGAGGGGGATCCTGGACCATGGACCGGGTAATGGCTTTGAGAAGGATTTAGTGAGAAAACTGAAAGAGCAGGAGATCATGTAGATCCAGCTTGATATACATCAACAGGACAAGGACACCCACTTTGTTAGAGAGAGAAAGAGAGTGTATGTGTGTGTGAAAGAGAGAGTGATCTAGTGAGAGAGAGAGGAGAGTGAGACGAAAAACGACAGGTAGAGTTAAAGAGACTGAGACAGAGAGGGAGACAGAGATAGAGACAATGAGGGAAAATTACTGGGATACATCTGGAGAATGAAGGATTATTTTTGGGATTGATCTGGGAGATTGAATGGGGTCAGTGAGTGGAGTCAATGAGTGGAGTCAGTGAGTGGGATCAGTGTGTGGGGTCAGTGAGTGGGGTCACTAAGTGGGGTCAGTGAGCGGAAGCAATAAGTGGAGTCAGTGAGTGGAGTCAGTGTGCATCGGCAGTGAGTGGAGTCTGTAAGTGGAGGGGTGAGTGGGGTCAGTGAGCGGGGACAGTGAGTTGATGTAGTGGTGGAGTCATTGAGCGGAGTCAGTGAGCGGAGGCAGTGAGTGGAGTCTGTAAGTGGAGTCCGTAAGTGGTGTCAGTGAGCTGGGACAGTGAGTGGAGGCAGTGAGTGGAGTCAGTGAGCGGATTCAGTGAGCCGGGACAGTGAGTGGAGGCAGTGAGTGGAGTCTGTGAGTGGAGTCCTTGAGTGGTGTCTGTGAGTGGGGATGGTGAGTGGAGTCAGTGAGCAGGGTTAGTGAGCGGGGTTGGTGTGCGGGGCCAGTGGGGAGTCAGTGAGTGGGATCAGTAACTGGGGTCAGTGAGCGGGGTTAGTGAGTTGGTTCAGTGCGTGGGGTCAGTGCGTGGAGTCAGTGAGTGGAGTCACTGAGTGATGTCACTCAGTGGAGTCAGTGAGTGAGGTCAGTGAGTGGAGTCAGTGTGTGGAGTCACTGAGTGGTGTCACTCAGTGGAGTCAGTGAGTGAGGTCAGTGAGTGGAGTCAGTGTGCGGGGTTAGTGAGCGGGGTCAGTGCGTGCGTACAGTGAGTGGAGTCACTGAGTGGAGTCACTGAGTGGTGTCACTCAGTGGAGTCAGTGAGCGGTGTTAGTGAGCGGGGTCAGTGCGTGCGGTCGGTGACTGGAGTCAGTGAGTGGAGTCACTGAGTGATGTCACTCAGTGGAGTCAGTGAGTGAGGTCTGTGAGTGGAGTCAGTGAGCGGGGTTAGTGAGTGGGTTCAGTGCGTGGGGTCAGTGCGTGGAGTCAGTGAGTGGAGTCACTGAGTGATATCACTCAGTGGAGTCAGTGAGTGAGGTCAGTGATGGAGTCAGTGAGCGGGGACAGTAAGTGGAGTCAGTGAGCCGGGTTAGTGAGCGGGGTTAGTGAGTGGCATCAGCGAGTGGGGTCAGTGACCGGGTTACTGAGCGGGGTCAGTGCGTGCGGTCAGTGACTGGAGTCAGTGAGTGGAGTCAGTCAGTGGAGTCACTCAGTGGAGTCAGTGAGTGAGGTCAGTGAGTGGAGACAGTCAATGGTGTCAGTCAGTGGAGTCACTCAGTGGAGTCAGTGAGTGAGGTCTGTGAGTGGAGTCAGTGCGCGGGGTTAGTGAGTGGGTTCAGTGCGTGGGGTCAGTGCGTGGAGTCAGTGAGTGGAGTCACTGAGTGATGTCACTCAGTGGAGTCAGTGAGTGAGGTCAGTGATGGAGTCAGTGAGCGGGGACAGTAAGTGGAGTCAGTGAGCCGGGTTAGTGAGCGGGGTTAGTGAGCGGCATCAGCGAGTGGGGTCAGTGACCGGGTTACTGAGTGGGGTCAGTGCGTGCGGTCAGTGACTGGAGTCAGTAAGTGGAGTCAGTGAGTGGAGTCACTCAGTGGAGTCAGTGAGAGAGGTCAGTGAGTGGAGACAGTCAATGGTGTCAGTGAGTGGAGTCAGTCAGTGGGGTCAGTGAGTGTGGATAGTGAGTGGAGTCAGTGTGTTGGGTCAGTGAGAGGAGTCAGTGAGTGGTATATGTGAGTGGGGTCAGTGAGTGATGACAGTGAGTGGAGTCAGTGAGTGGGGTCAGTGAGTGGGGTCAGTGTGTGGGGACAGTGAGTGGAGTCAGTGAGTGGGGTCAGTGAGTGGGGTCAAAGAGAGGAGTCAGTGACTGGTGTCAGTGGGTGGGGTCAGTGAGAGGTGTCAGTGAGTGGGGCCAGTGAGTGTGGTCAGTGAGTGGAGTCAGTGAGTGGTGTCAGTGAGTGGGGTCAGTGAGTGGGGACAGTGAGTGGAATCAGTGAGTGGGGTCAGTGAGTGGGGTCAGTGAGCGGGGTCAGTGAGAGGGGTCAGTGAGTGGGGTCGGTGAGTGGGGACAGTGAGTGGGGACAGTCAGCGGAGTCAGTGAGTGGAGGCAGTGAGTGGAGTCTGTGAGTGGAGTCCGTGAGTGGTGTCAGTGGTCGGGGACAGTGAGTGGAGTCAGTGAGCAGGGTTAGTGAGCGGGGTAGTGAGCGGGGTCAGTGGGGAGTCAGTGAGTGGGATCAGTAAGTGGGGTCAGTGAGTGGGGACAGTGAGTGGTGTCAGTGGGCGGGATTAGTGAGCGGGGTTAGTGAGCGGGGTCAGTGAGTGTGGTCTGTGACCGGCGTTAGTGAGCGGGATCAGTGCGTGCGGTCAGTGACTGGAGTCAGTGAGTGGAGTCAGTTAGTGGATTCTCTCAGTGGAGTCAGTCAGTAGGGTCGGTGAGTGGGGTCAGTGAGTGTAGACAGTGAGTGGAGTCAGTGAGTGGTGTCAGTGAGTGGCATCAGTTAGTGGGGTCAGTGAGTGTGGACAATGAGTGGAGTCAGTGAGTTGAGTCAGTGAGAGGAGTCATTGAGTGGTGTCAGTGAGTGGGGTCAGTGAGTGGGGACAGTGAGTGGAGTCAATGAGTGGGGTCAGTGAGTGGTGTCAGTGAGTGGGGTCAAAGAGAGGAGTCAGTGACTGGTGTCAGTGGTTGGGGTCAGTGAGAGGAGTCAGTGAGTGGGGTCAGTGAGTGGGGTCAGTGAGTGGAGTCGGTGAGTGGGGTCAGTCAGTGGGGTCAGTGAGTGTGGACAGTGAGTGGAGTCAGTCAGTGGGGTCAGTGAGAGGAGTCAGTGAGTGGTGTTAGTAAGTGGGGTCAGTGAGTGGGGACAGTCAGTGGAGTCAGTGAGTGGGGTCAGTGAGTGGGGTCAGTGAGTGGGGTCAGTGAGCGGGGTCAGTGAGAGGGGTCAGTGGGTGGGGTCAGTGAGAGAGGACAGTGAGTGGAGTCAGTGAGAGAGGACAGTGAGTGGAGTCACTGAGTGGTGTCAGTGAGTGGGGTCAGTGAGAGGAGTCAGTGAGTGGAGTCAGTGATTGGGGTCTATATCTATCTATCTATCTATCTATCTATCTATCTATCTATCTATCTATCTATCTATCTATCTATCTATCTATCTATCTATCTATCTATCTATCCATCTATCTATCTATCTATCTATCTATCTATCTATCTATCTATCTATCTATCTATATATCTACGTATTGCTCCATCTATCTATCTATTGTTCCATTTGTCTGTCCATCCATCGCTCTATCGATCCCTCCAGCTATCGATATATATCTCTATTTATCTATTTATCTCTATTCACTCTGAAATCGATATATATTTGTCATCGATCGACTTATCTGGCTCTTATCTGTCTAAGTGTATATTCATCCCTCTGTTGTTTATCATATATCTAACGTCATTGTTTACATCTCGCAGTTACATCAGTGATATATCATGATTTGCTATTTTGTTGATATTGTTGCATCTTCTTGTTCTCCTTCGATTCAGATTATATCAATACAATATTAATGGTTAAAATGCTCCATCCATGTGATAAGGCTCTTTTCGTGAAGGTAGCCTCTACATTTTAAGAACAGATTACGAGTTGGGGTAAATGGGTTCATGATACTGTTGAAAGAATGGACGGAGGATTCTGACAAGGAGTTGCACAGAGCTCCCTATTCTACATGCCCCTGATGATTCATACTATGCAAGTACGAGGCAACTCTCAATGGAACAGATTCCCAATTTGGCGGTTTTGAGCAACTGTTGACAATTGTTAACCAACTTGGTGTCTTTTGAACAACTTTTAAAGCATCTGGGAGTTCGGCCCAGGCAAGAATTTAACCCTTCAATTCTCGTTTAGGAGACAGGGAAAATAAGTCTTTCTCTGACTAAAACAAACAAGCCCCTTGATGCGTCTTAGATATTTATAGAATCATACAGCACTGACCAAGGTCATTCGATCAATCGAGCCTGGCCTGGCTGTTCGAAACAGTTACCCAAAATAAACAACATCATCCCTTGGCCGTGGGCTGCAAGAAGTACAGAATCTGTTACAAGCTGCTGGATAGCACATGAACTAAAGTAACCTGAGCTCAGACACTGGCCTGTGCTGGTAAAAACCAATTTGAACTAATTAATTTATGTGACAGACAAGGGAGAAATCACAGGAATAGAGCCTTATTTGGAAACGGTGATATACCGGGGTCTTTGGGCCTGGGCCAATAAGGAGAAGATACGAACGAGGTCAGCAGGCCTAAACCAACAGGAAAGAGACAGCACAGTTTTGAAGAGATAAGAAAGAGAATAAGTATGGAGAATCTCAGGCATCGAGCCAGCGGGAAACTCCAGAGACCAACCAACGTGGAAGTGGAAGACCCTGCGTGAGCAACACGGTGACGACGTCAAAGAGAGAGACAGATCGGAACGTCTGGCCAGCATCAGCTCTCCCCTTTCCGGGAATTATCGTTTGTTTTCTGTGACGAGGTCAGGGAAAGGTCAGAGTAACCTAGTGGGTGTGCTTATCAATTCTAGCTAGCTTTGTTATTAGCTGTATAACCCAGTTTGAGTTGCATGCTTTTGTCTAACCAAGTGTATAAGCCTTATTCTTACATTGTACAACAACGTGAATAAAGTAACTTGATAGTTAAAGAAAGGACTGAGCTTTCTCCTCTTTGTACTAAGCCATTAACTTAAGCTGCTGGATTAGGTGGAGGGTGGCTCTCCTGTAACCCCAATATCCCAAACACCCAGCCTGAGTCTGAATTAAGAGGACTAAGATGATGTGATGTGTTATCAATTATCTATTAAAATCCTCTATGATCTTCAATATCTGTATCATATCTACCATTAACCTTCTCTGCTCTGAGGGCAGAAACCCCCAGCTTCTCCAGTCTCTCCACAGTAACTGAAGTCCCTCATCCCTGGTACCAGTCTTGTTAATCTCCCTCTAACCTTCACTACACAGAGGTGAACAACTCCCCAATGCACAGAAACTATCTCAGCTCAGAACCCTGAACCATCTGAGCGCTGTTTCACACTGTTCAAAGGCGAAACCCCTCTCCAGATAACTTCATCTCTGGGACACCTGCCTCCTGACAGCGAGTTCAGAAGCTGCTGAAAACTCTTTACCCACTTTCACCTCAGACTCGAGTCACATTTAATCTGTTCTTCAAAGAAACCAGCAGTTCAGACCAGTGAACAATTTAACCATTTAACTCCCATTCACCACGGAGGTTCGGCAGCAGAGCAGTTATGTTACTGGGCTAGTAATCCAGAGGCCTGGACTAATGATCCCCAGACTTGAGTTCAATTCCCACCGGGGCAGAAATGCAATTTAAATTCAATTAATTAAATAAATAAAAATTTGTCATGGAAAGTATGAGTTTTCCTGAACATGGAGTGTCTTAAAAACCCAACGTCTTCATTGATTACCTTCAGGGAAGGAAATCCGCCATTCCTACCCGGTCTGGCCTATATGTGACTGCAGACCCACAGCAATGTGGTTAACTATTAACTGCCCTCTGATATGGCCCAGCAGGTATTCCCGAAGATGGTTCACCATCACATTCTCAGGGGCAATAAAGGATGGGCACACTCTCTGGGTATAGAGGGGTGTTTCCCTGAATTGTACTCTATCAATGCCCTTTCTGAAATGTGAACACCTCTATTCAATCTCCCCCTATCTTCCTGTGTTGTATCATTCTGCAACATTGCTATGCAAAGTAATGGGGAGGAGCAGAGTGTCGCAGTAAGTGACTGCCAATCACAATGACAACCGGATGCTGGGTATTTGATTGGATAAAATATAGAAACCGCCTGCAAGTGTGTTGTTGAAAACTCCACACGTTCATACATCGAGTTAGTATCGTATAAAGAAATCATGTTGCATGATGTTCTCTGTCTAATCTTGATGCCTGCCCTGTTCCCACGTAAGTCAAAGTCAGAAACAGTGTCGAATAATGTATTGTAATGTCAGCGGTGATTCTGTCCGTAACACTGCTGTGTCAGAGTCTCACTCCAGAACACTTGAGCTCAAAGTCAAAACTAACACCCCAGGTGTCAGGGCTGAGGGAGTGCTGCACTGTCACAGAGGCAGTACTGAGGGAGTGCTGCACTGTCGCAGAGGCAGTACTGAGGGAGTGCTGCACTGTCGCAGAGGCAGTACTGAGGGAGTGCTGCACTGTTGCAGAGGCAGTACTGAGGGAGTGCTGCACTGTCGCAGAGGCAGTACTGAGGGAGTGCTGCACTGTTGCAGAGGCAGTACTGAGGGAGTGCCGCACTTTCGCAGAGGCAGTAATGAGGGAGTAACTACATTGGTTGCAAAGCCGTTTCTGATGCCCTGAGGTCCTGAACGGCGATATATTAATGTAAGCCCTCTCTTTCTTGTAATGCAGCCCCTGCTCCAATCCATTATTGACTGAAATAATAATCTAATCGATGTTCCGTCCCACAGGAATACTCGCCTCCTATGTGGAACAGTCAACCTCTATCCTATCGATTTCCGCAGGAGAGTCGACAACACTCAGATGCACGCTGAAGAATACTGGCTATCCTGCAATGTACTGGTACAGACAACAACCAGACAGGGCACTGGAAGCTCTGTTCTATTCTGCTGGAACAGGGTTTGTCACCAATTACACGTCCGAGTCATTTAAGGCAGACAGAGCCAGCGATACACTGTTTACTTTGGCACTGAGAGACGCCGCTCCATCTCACACCGCTGTCTATTTCTGCGCTTGTAGTATCGCACAGTGTTTGAGAAAGCGGATCAGCAGCTGCAAAAACCTGCAGCGGATGAACAGAAGTTCAGTGCTCAACTTCAACTGGCAGGGGGCAGCAGTAGATTGAAGCTTTCTGTTCATATCTATCTGTCCACCTGATTGTTTATCTCTCTGTCTCTCTATCTATCTATCTCTCTACCTGGTTATCTATCTCTCTGTCTCTCTATCTATCTATCTCTCTACCTGGTTATCTATCTCTCTGTCTCTCTATCTATCTAACTCTATCTTTAGGTAATTACAGTTTGTATGAACTAATTAAACATACTGCAGTAATGTAATGAATGACCATCTTTTCATAGATTTTCTATATCTTGACCAGTAGAAGATGTGGTTTGTCATCAATTATCTATCAAAATCCTCTATGATCTTCAATATCTGTATCACATCTACCATTAACCTTCTCTGCTCTAAGGGCAGAAACCCCCAGCTTCTCCAGTCTCTCCACACTAACTGAAGTCCCTCATCCCTGATACTGGTCTGGGTAATCTCCCTCTAAACTTCACTACACAGAGGCGAACAACCCCCTCATGCACAGGAACTAACTCAGCGCAGAACCCTGAACCATCTGAGCGCTGTTTCACAGTGTTCAAAGTGAGACCCCTCTCCAGTTCAGAAGCTGCTGAAAACTCTTTACCCACTTTCATCTTAGACTCGAGTCACATTTGATGTGTTCTTCAAAGAAACTAGCAGTTCAGACCAGTGAACAATTTAACCCTTTAACCGCCATTCAGCAAGGAGGCACGGTAGCAGAGCAGTCATGTTACTGGACTAGTAATCCAGAGGCCTGGACTAATGATCCCCAGACTTGAGTTCAATTCTCACCAGGGCAGAAATTGAATTTAAATTTAATTAAGTAAATAAAAAAAATCTGTAATGGAAAGTAAGAGCAATTCTGAACATGGAGTGTCTTAAAAACCCAACGTATTCATTGATGACATTCAGGGAAGGAAATCCGCCATTCCTACCCGGTCTGGCCTATATGTGACTGCAGACCCACAGCAATGTGGTTAACTATTAACTGCCCTCTGATATGGCCCAGCAGGTATTTCCGAAGATGGTTCACCATCACCTTCTCAGGGGCAATAAGGGATGGGCACACTCTCTGGGTATAGAGGGTAGTTTCCCTGAATTCTACTCTATCAAATCCCTTTCTGAAATGTGAACACCTCTATTCAATCTCCCCCTATCCTCCTAAGTTGTATCATTCTGCAACATTGCTATACAATGTAATGGGGTGGAGCAGAGTGTCGCAGTAAGTGACTGCCAATAACAATGACAACCGGATGCTGGGTATTTAATTGGATACAATATAGTAACCGCCTGCAAGTGTGTTGTTGAAAACTCCACACGTTCACACATCGAGTTAGTATCGGATGAAGAAATCATGTTGCATGAAGTTCTCTGTCTAACCTTGATGGCTGCATCTTCCCACGTAAGTCAAAGTCAGAAACTGTGTAGAATAGTGTACTGTAATGTTAGCGGTGATTCTGTCCGGAACACTCCTGTGTCAGAGTCTCACTCCAGAACACTTCAGCTCAAAATCAAGGCTGAACACCCCGGGTGTCATGACTGAGGGAGTGCTGCACTGTCACAGAGGCAGTACTGAGGGAGTGCTGCAATGTCGCACCGGCAGTACTGAGGGAGTACTGCACTGTCACAGAGGCAGTACTGAGCTAGTGCTGCAATGTCGCACCGGCAGTACTGAGGGAGTGCTGCACTGTCGCAGAGGCAGTACTGATTGAGTAACTATATTGGTTGCAAAGCCCGTTCTGAGGTCCTGAACGGCGCTATGCTAATGTAAACCATGTCTTTCTTGCAATGCAGTCCCTGCTCCAATCCATTATTGACTGAAATAATAATCTAATCGATGTTCCATTCCTCAGGAATACTCTCCTCCTATGTGGAACAGTCTCCCTCGATCCTATCGTTTGCAGCAGGAGAGTCGACAACACTCAGATGCACGCTGACCAATACTGGCTATCCCCATATGTACTGGTACAGACAACAACCAGACAGGGCACTGGAAGCTCTGTTCTATTCGGTAACAGAAGGATCTGTTACCAATTACACGTCCGAGTCATTTAAGGCAGTCAGAGGCAGCAATACACTGTTTACTTTGGCACTGAGAAAGGCCGCTCCATCTCACACCGCTGTCTACTTCTGCGCCTGTAGTATCGCACAGTGTTTGAGAAAGCGGATCCGCAGCTGCAAAAACCTGCAGCGGATGAACGGGAGTTCAGTGCTCATCTTCAACTGGCAGGGGTCAGCAGTGCATTGAGTCTCACTGCTCATTTTCCACCAGCAGGGGGCTGCAGTAGATTGAATGTCAGTGCTCATCATTCACCGGCAGGGGGCAGCAATTGATTGAATCTCAGTGCTCATATTTATCTGTCTTCCTGACTGTCTCTCTATCTATCTATCTCTCTACCTGGTTATTTATCTCTCTGTCTCTCTATCTATCTATCTCTCTCCCTGGTTATCTATCTCTCTGTCTCTCTATCTATCTATCTCTGTACCTGGTTATCTATCTCTCTGTCTCTCTATCTATCTCTCTCTCTACCTGGTTATCTATCTCTCTGTCTCTCTATCTATCTATCTCTCTCCCTGGTTATCTATCTCTCTGTCCCTCTATCTATCTATCTCTCTACCTGGTTATCTATCTCTCTGTCTATCTATCTATCTAACTCTATCTTTAGGTGATTGCAGTTTGTATTACCTAATTGAATATACTGCAATAATGTAATGAATGACCATCTTTTCATAGATTTTCTATATATTGAGCAGTAGAAGAAGTCGTTCGTCATCAATTATCTATCAAAATCCTCTATGATCTTGAATATCTGTATCACATCTACCATGAACCTTCTCTGTTCTGAGGAGAGAAATCCCCAGCTTCTCCAGTCTCTCCACAGTAACTGAAGTCCCTCATCCCTGGTACCAGTCTGGTTAATCTCCCTCTAACCTTCACTGCAAAGTGGCGAACATCTCCCAAATGCACAGGAACGCAATACATCTGGCGATGAAACATAGAGACAGAGAGGGTCAATCAGGGAGTCATCGAGAGGAAAAACTGAGCGTAAATGAACGGGTCAGAGGGAGACAGAGAGGGGAAGGTGCACACACATGCGCGCGTGCACACACACACTCACACACACAGATACAGAGAGAGAAAGAGAGTGAAAGAATGGGAGACAAAGCTCGATACATGCAGAGAGAGAGTGAGAAACAAATAGTCAGAAAGAGAGGAAGATGCACACACGCGCGCGCACACACACACACACACACACAGATACAGAGTGAGAAAGAGACTGAAAGAGTGGGAGACATAAAGCTCGATATATGCAGAGAGAGAGAGAAAGTGAGGAACAAAGAGTAGGATAGAGAGAGGAAGGCTGATTGAGATAGATAGATAGAGAGAGAGACATGGTCAACCAACTCCAATCTGACTTGTTGACCTGGGCGTCACCATCTCTGCATCACTTCCTAACGCTCTCCCTGTTCCTCCCAATGATTTGTAAAGAGTGGGTTGGTTATTGACAACACTCATCACTCCTGCTCTCTCCCCTTTGCTGATTCAGCGGGCAGCTTAAAGTAAAAGATGTATCTGTTACTGGCTCTGATCACCCTGTTTCACCGTAAGGGATTTTATTGAAACAATAATTCTACTTAACATTTCTTTTGGTTATGTTTTTATTCCTCTCATTCTCTCCTTCTCTCTTTCTCTCTCCCCAGTGGACTGAAGTTCCCTGTTTACTGATCTCCTCCTCTCCCTATCTCTTTCCCAGATGTGAACTCACAGACTATCCGCCAGACTCCTGCCGCTGTCTCCAAATTTCCAGGTGAGCAGGTGAAGCTGAAATGCACCGTGGATGGTAGCAGTGACCCTTACATATACTGGTACAGACAATACCCGGGGAAGGAGCTGCAGCTGATGTTTTACTCCCTAACTGCACAAAGGGTGAACTCAGAGGGGACGGTGGAGGGTTTCACCGCCGAGAGACTGACTGACTCCAAGTTCAACCTGGAGTCCTCCAGCCTGCAGGAGAATCACTCGGCCGTGTATTTCTGTGCCTGGAGTCTTCACAGTGACTCAGAGAGATGGAGCAGTTCAACAAAAAACCCAAAGGCAGCAGGAAACACCTGTGGGGGGTAAAACCGTTCGGTGCCTCGACCTGCTGTTCCCTTATGCAGACTGAAAGTGTTTGTTACAGTAAAAAGAGTTGAGTTATGATTGTAGTGACACACTAGATTTACAGGTACTGCCGAGGGTGCAATGAACGATTAATAAGGATGTCACGAGATCTCAGAATGTAACTATCAGGAATCAATGACAATAATCTGGGTCTTTATGCACTGACCCTGTGTTTACCTTCTCCACAGGGACAGCAGAGTGGGATCCAGGACCATGGAACGGACAATGGCTTTGAGAAGGATTTAGTGAGCAAACTGAAAGAGCAGGAGGTCATGTAGATCCAGCTTGATCCACATCAACAGGACAAGGACACCCACTTCGTTAGAGAGAGAAAGAGAGTGTATGTGTGTGTATGTGTGTGAAAGAGAGAGAGATGTATTGAGAGAGAGGAAAAACGACAGACAGTGTTAAAGAGACTGAGACAGAGATGGAGACAGAGATAGAGGCAAAGACAGCGAGACAGCAAGAGACACATAATGAGAGAGAGAGAGAGAGAGAGAGAGAGAGAGAGAGAGAGACACTGAGAGAGAGACGGAGAGAAAGAGTGACTGAGATAAAGAGCCTGAGACTGATAGGGAGACAGAGCTCGAGAGAGACAGAGACATCGAAAGAACTAAAGAGATAGCAAGAGTAAGAGACTGGAAGAGTCAGAGTGCAGGAGAGAGTGGCAGGCATAACCCTGGATAAATGAGGAGAGAGGGAGAGACAGAGAGAGAAAGAGAGCGAAGATAAACTGATATATATATATAGAGAGAGAGAGAGAGAAAGAAAAGGAGATTGGCAACCAATTAAATTCTGATTTGTTGACCTGGGGGAATGGGCGTCTCCAACATTGTCTCACATCCTAATGCTCTTCATGTTCCTCCCAATGATGTGTGAAGAGTGGATTGGACCCTCACAAGACGCTATGCTCCCTGTCTCACTCGTGTGTCTACTGAGAGAATAAGTTGAAGTGAAAAATGCATCTGTCACTGTGTCTGATAATCCTGTTTCACTGTAAGTGAGTGTGAAATTCAGAAACTATCGTTAATAACTTTCCTTTCGTCTCCCTGTCTCCCTTTCATTCCCAGATGTTCCCTGTTTACTGATCTCCTCCTCTCTCCATCTCTCTCCCAGATGTGAACTCACAGAATATCCACCAGACTCCCGCCGCTGTCTCCAGATTGCGTGGAGAGGCAGTGGAACTGAGGTGCACAGTGGAGGGTACCAGTACTGCTGGAATGTACTGGTACAGACAATACCCGGGGAAGGAGCCGCTGTTGATGTTTTACTCCAGTATTGCTAACTATATGGATCCAGAGGGGTTGGTGGACGGTTTCACCGCCGAGAGACCGACTAGCTCCCAGTTCAAACTGGAGTCCTCCAGCCTGCGGGAGAATCACTCGGCCATGTATTTCTGTGCCTGGAGTCTTCACAGTGACTCAGAGAGATGGAGCAGTTCAACAAAAACCCCAAAGGCAGCAGGAAACACCTGTTTCAGATAGAACCAGGCGGTGCTGCGTCCTGTTGGATGTTTTTTTGTATCATTGGGAACATGTTTTTCACAAGACGACAGGGCGGATTTAAATAGAGAGTGAGAATTTAGATATAGAAGCACAGGGGAATTGTGAAATAGACTTTACAGAAATGATATCAGAACGCAGAGGTTAAAGTTATCAAGATAGTTTGAACATCGGGGGACATTTTCTCCAGAAAGTGGGAGACTGAAGGGTGAACATTCAACGGTCTTAGAGAGATTATTAAAGATTTCAATGTGTGAAATGAAGATTAGATAAACACAGATTAATAGATAGATAGATAGATAGATAGATAGATGGATAGATAGATAGATAGATAAAGAGAGTTAGATAGTGAGATAGATAGATAGATAAAGAGATAGATAGAGAGATAGAAAGATAAATACATACAGACAGACATACATTCGGTGTGGTTTTATGTCACTGTGTTTTCTTTCTCCAAAGGGACAGCAGAGTGCGCTGTAGGACCATGATAAACATCAGTGTCTGGAACACAGTTTAACAGTGACCTGGGAACACAAGGAGACCATTCATCACCTCGATAGCACTCCGCCCTTCAGTGAGATCATGACTGATCAATAACTTCCCGTCGCTCTCTCCCCATTGCTCTCTATCCATCCTTCTCTCTCTCCCTGCTTCTCTCTTTCCCTCTCCCTCCATCCATCTCTCTCCATCCCTCTCTCTCACTCTCTCTCCATTCCTCTCTCTCACTCTAGCTACCAAGCTGGTGTAAAATGACAGAATACCAATTGACTTCCGTCTTTTACAGGGTCAGTGACTGTCTCGCGATCTAGCTCGCTATTTTTCTACCCATATGACTTTCCCTCTATCTCTCTATTTCTCTATCTCACTCTATTTCTATCTGTCTACCTGACTGTCTCTCTATCTATATATCTCTCTAACTGGTTATCTATCTCACTGTCTCTCTATCTATCTAACTCTATCTTTCGGTGATTACAGTTTGTATGAACTAATTAAACATACTGCAGTAATGTAATGAACGATCATCTTTTCAAAGATTTTCTACATATTGACCAATAGATGATGTGGTGTGTCATCAATTATCTATCAAAATCATCTATGATCTTCAATATCTGTATCATGTCTACCATTAACCTTCTCTGATCTGAGGAGAAAGAACCCCAACTTCTCCAGTCTCTCCACAGTAACTGAAGTCCTTCATCCCTGGTACCAGTCTGGTTAATCTCTCTCTCACCTTCACTGCACAGAGGCGAATAACCCCCAATGTACAGGAACTAACTCAGCTCACAACCATTAGCCATCTGAGCGCTGTTTCACACTGTTCAAAGGCGAGACACCTCTCCTGATACCTTCATCTCTGGGACACCTGCCTGCTGACAGCGAGTTCAGAAGCTGCTGAAAACTGTTTACCCACTTTCATCTCAGACTCCAGTCACATTTCATGTGTACTTCAAGGAGACTAGCAGTTCAGACCAGTGAACAGTTTGTCTGCAACATTGCTATGCAAAGTAATGGGGAGGAGCAGAGTGTCGCAGTGAGCGACTGCCAATCACAATGACAACCGGATGCTGGTTGCTAAATTGGATACAATATAGAAACCGCCTGCAAGTATGTTGTAGAAAACTCCACACGTTCACACATCGACTTAGTATCAAATGAAGAAATCATGTTGCTTGAAGTTCTCAGTCTAATCTTGATGGCTGCATTCTTTCCACGTAAGTCAAAGTCAGAAACTGTGTAGAATAATGCATTGTAATGTCAGCGGTGATTCTGTTCTGGAACACTCCTGTGTCTGAGTCTCACTCCAGAACACTTGAGCTCACACTCAAAACTAACACCCCAGGTGTCAGGACTGAGGGAGTGCTGCACTGTCGCAGAGGCAGTACTGAGGGAGTTCTGCCCTGTCGCAGTGGCAGCGCTGAGGGAGTGCTGCACTGTCGCAGAGGCAGTACTGACAGAGTAACTACATTGGTTGCAAAGCCCTTTCTGATGTCCTGAGGTCCCGAACGGCGCGATATCAATGTAAGCCATGTCTTTCTTGCAATGCAGAACCTGCTCCAATCTATTATTGACTGAAATAATAATCTAATCGAAGTTCCATCCCACAGGAATACTCGCCTCCTATGTGGAACAGTCTCCCTCTATCCTATCGATTGCTGCAGGAGAGTCGACAACACTCAGATGCACGCTGACTAATGCTGCCTATCCTACAATGTACTGGTACAGACAACAAGCAGACAGGGCACTGGAAGCTCTGTTCCATTCGGTAACAGAAGGGTCTGTTACCAATTACACATCCGAGTCATTTAAGGCAGTCAGAGCCAGCAATACTCTATTTACTTTGGCACTGAGAGACGCCGCTCCATCTCACACCGCTGTCTATTTCTGTGCTTGTATCGCACAGTGTGTGAGAAAGCGGATCCGCAGCTGCAAAAACCTGCAGCGGATGAACGGGAGTTCAGTGCTCATCTTCAACTGGCAGGGGTCAGCAGTAGATTGAATCTCAGTGCTCATCATTCACCGGCAGGGGGCAGCAGTAGACTGAAACTCAGTGCTCATCATTTACCAGCAGGGGGCAGCAGTAGATTGAATCTCAGTGCTCATCTTCCACCGACAGGGGGCAGCAGTAGATGGATCTCAGTGCTCATCTTCCACCGACAGGGGGCAGCAGTCGATTCGATTTCTGTGCTCATTTTCCACCAGCAGGGGGAAGCAATTGTTTGAATTTCAGTGCTCATCTTCCACCGGCAGTGGGCAGCAGTAGATTGACTCTCAGTGCTCATATCTATCTGTCTACCTGACTGTCTCTCTATCTATCAATCTCTCTACCTGATTGTCTATTTCTCTGTCTCTGCATCTGTCTAACCCTATCTTTAGGTGCTTACAGTTTGTATGAAGTAATTAAACATGCTGCAGTAATGTAATGAATAACCATCTTTTCACAGATTTTGTATATATTGACCAGTAAATGATGTGCTTTTTCATCAATTATCTATCAAAATCCTCTATGATCTTCAATATCTGTATCACATCTACCATTAACCTTCTCTGCTCTAAGGAGAGAATCCCCCAGCTTCTCAGTCTCTCCACAGTAACTGAAGTCCCTCATCCCTGATACCAGTCTGGTTAATCTCCCTCTCACCTTCACTAAGAGGACAACAACTCCCCAATGCACAGGAACGAACTGAGCTCAGAACCCTGAACCATCTGAGCGCTGTTTCACACTGTTCAAAGGCGAAACCCCTCTCCAGATACCTTCATTTCTGGGACACCTGCCTCCTGACAGCGAGTTCAGAAGCTGCTGAAAACTGTTTACCCACTTTCACAAGGATGGTACAGATTTAACAGGTAATGTAAAGGGACAATTTTAGGGTAAACCAGTAAATGAGGGAGGAGTAAAGGATTTCCCCCAGTTTCTGTTACTCTTTGCTGGTACCAGTCTCTCTAACAGTTAATATTTAGCATCAGTTCAAGGACTGACTCTGTGATTGTTGTTTCAGTTCTGGTGGATAGAAGATTCCGGACACTGTTGTCCCAGAGTATCACTGCTCCACAAAGCGTCCAGGCTGGTTACAGGGTAATTTCAGCCTTTATAATATCCGATTTTCATTCACTGTCCAGCACTGTTCACATGGGTTACATTCTTCAATATTTATAAACTCTCATTTCAGGTTCCCATCCCAGTATGGGACAGGGGGAAGTAACACGGACAGTTTGTTTCAACAGGGATGGAAATCGCTGCCACAGGACCCAGAAAATAAAGATCAAAAACTGCAGCAGTTATTTTGTTTATGAGCTGAAGCCTCCACTAGTCTGTAACGCTGCTTATTGTACAGATAGATTGCTGTTTATATATGGTGCAGACGGGTGATTCTGGGATGTCCCGTTTCACCCACAAAAATGAGACAGTTTACTCACCACCCTCCTTTTTGTGAAGGACACAGTGAATAAAGGATCTGTAAAACAGAGTGAACTCTTCAATAAAAATCTAGGGAACTGAACCAGACGCTCACTGTCTGGAGAGAGGGCTGGCATGTCTGGGTAGTATTCTGTCAAGACTGCACTTCAGGATTCAGGTTTTCTGGCGAGTGTCAGACACAGCAGCAGGATCTTGACAGACTCTATGTGAAGGGCAGTCACTCTCGTCTCACCTCTTGAGTTCAGCTCCTTTGTCCACGTTTGAACCACGGCTGTGATGAGGTCTGGAGCTGAGTGACCCTGGCGGAAACCAAACTATCACTGAACAGGCGATTACTGAGCAAGAACCACTTGATAGCACTGTCGATGACACCTTCCATCATTTTACTGATGATAGAGAGTAGACTGATGGGAGGGTAATTGGGTGGGTTGAACTTGCCCTGCTTTGACTTGTCCTGCGTTTTATGCACAGGACATGCCTGAGCAGATTTCCACATTGCAGGGTAGATGTCAGTGTTGTAGCTGTACTAGAACAGCTTGGCTAAGGATGCAACATGTTCTGGAGCACAGGTCTTCAGTTCTACTTCCGGGATATTGTCAGGGCCCATAGCCTTTGCAGTATCCAGTGCCTTCAGTCATTTCTTGATATCACCTGGAGTGAATCGAATTGGCACATGTGATGTTGGGGACTTCAGGAACAGGCCGAGGTGGATCATCAACTCGGCACTTCTAGCTGAAGATGGTTGCAAATGCTTGAGTCTGATCTTTCGCACTAATGTGCTGGGCTCCCTGATCTTTGAGGATGGGGATATTTGTGGGGCCACCTCCTCCAGTTAGTTGTTTAGTTGCCTACTGCCCTTCACGACTGGATGTGGCAGGACTGCAGAGCTTAGATCTGATTCGTTGGTTATTGGATCGCTTAGCTCTGTGTATCGCATGCTGTTTATGCTGCTTGGCATGCAAGTAGTCCTGGGTTGTAGCTTCACCAGGCTGACACCTCATTTTGAGGTATGCCTTGTGCTGCACTTTACATGCCGTCCTGCACTGTTCATTGAACCATGTTTGGTCTCCTGGCTTGATGGTCATGATCGAGTGGGAGATATACTGGACCATGAGGTTACAGATTGTGGTTGAGTACAATTCTGCTGCTTCTGTTGTTCCCACAGCACCTCATGGATGCCCATTGTTACATTGCTAGTTTTGTTTGAATCTATCCCATTTAGCATGGTGATAGTGCCACACAACACGATGGATGGTATCCTCAATGTAAAGGCGGGACTTCGTCTCCACAAGGACTGTGCGGTGGTCACTCCTACCAATACTGTCATGGATATGTGGCAGGCAGATTGGTGAGGATGAAGTCAAGTATATTTTCTCCTCTTGTTGTTTATGTCATCATCTGCCACAGTCCCAGACTAGCAGCTATGTCCTTTAGGACTCAGCCAGCTCGGTCAGGAGTGGGCTGCAGTGACTGAGAGGAGTGGGATGTAGTGACTGAGGGGAATGAGATGTAGTGATTGAGGGGAGTGGGATGTAGTGAATGTGGGGAGTGGGATGTAGTGACTGACGGGAGTGGGATACAGAGACTGAGGGGAGTGGGATACAGTGACTGAGGGGAGTGGGATGTAGTGACTGAGGGGAGTGGGATGCTGTAATTGAGGGAAGTGGGATGTAGTGACTGATGAGTGGGATGTGGTAACTGAGGGGAGTAGGATGTAGAGATGCGAGGAGTGAGGTGCACTGACTGATGGGAATGTTACAGAGTGATTCGGTGGACTGGGTGTGGTGACATAGAGAAGTGGGATGCAGTGATTGAGGGGAGTAGGATGCAGTGACTGAGGGGAGTGGGATACATAGACTGATTGGAGTGGGATGCATTGACTAAGGGGAGTGGGATACAGTGACTGAGGGAAGTGTGATACAGTGACAGAGGAGAGTGGGATGTTTGTGGATAGTGTGACAATCAAGCGCGCTGTTTTGTTCTGGATGGTGTCAAGCTTCTGGAGTGTTGTTGGAGCCAGACTCGAGTGTAGAGTATTCCATCACACTCCTGACTTGCACCTTGTAGATGGTGAACAAACCTTGTAGAATCAGGAGATGAGGTACTCAAGACTCAACGTGCTATCTGAGTGGGCAGAACTCTCCTCTCTGAGTTAGAAGGTGCCACTCCACAGACTGGAGCCAATAAAAAGGCTGACACTTTAGTGCCAAAAAACTGCAGGTAAGTCAAAACAAATCCACCGACCAAAAATGTCGGACTGAAATGCATGTTTCATACTATTTTTTCTGATTAAGTAGAATTAACGCACACAATTTTGAATGCAACACCAACGCAACAAATTGATGCTAAACCCTTTATAAAAAGCCTGGTTTGGCCTCAACTGGTGTAGTGCGTCCACTTCTGTACATAACATTGTAGGGAGGATGGGGAGGGTGCAAAGGAGATTTACAAGGAGGTGACCGGGCGTGAGGGGTTTCAGCGATGTGGAGTTGTGGGAGAAGCTGTTCATTGGAACACAGAAGGTTGCAAAATGTCCCAGAGCCCAATCCAGAAGGTCAGGGGTGCGATGCTGGACCACACCACTGCTCATTCAATCCACACACATTGGAATGTTTCCCATTCCATCCACGATCTTCCCACTTCATGTAAAGTGCATCGATGGAATAGTTAAGTTGTCACCCCCACTCTTGGTCTAACCTTTAACATTTCCATTGTTACCGAGTCCTGATGGTTATTTAAGAAAGATAGTGAACATTTACTCTTGTAACATCTCAGCTTTTCTGAAATGACCCTCCCAGCAATGCACACATCCCATCACTGAATACATTCAGATACAATTGGAAGTGAACAAGCTTGATAATGATGGTGGAGTGAGCATCTCTCACTCTGAGGCTGCTGAGGGTGAGGCTGACACAGATGCTGGCGGTCGGGACGAGGGTGACAATGTGTCCTCAGATGGTAATGATGAGTGTGAGGATGGTGTCCGGATGAATGTGGTTATGATCAGGGGAGTACTGAAGGTATTGATGATCCCAACACACCCACCCATTTAATCACCTCTCCACCACAGAAGATAGTTTAAATCACATTTACTCCCTTCCCTTCTGCAACTTTCAAAGACATGAAACAGAAAAGCAGGCATAGAAACCGATGAGCTGGGGGTCAAACATTGGTCCCTCCCCAGAAATGACGAGTCCTCGGTGAGCCCATGAGCAAAGAAAGAAAGCTTGGCTCCGCCTAGGCAAGTGTTGAAGATGATGGAGACGGAAGCTATAAATTCCAGTCAGTACCCAGAACTTTGAGATACTCTACAATAAAAGTGCTCAGTCATTTCATATAAAACCACACGGATCCTTCACCCTCCAGAGATGTCTGTGTCTCAGCTCTGGGTTGTGTTGTTGGTGTTAACGGGTAAGGAGGTGCCTGAACTGTGATGTTACAACGATGTACATGTGTCTCTGCTTTTCAGTCTCTGTCTGTCTTTGTCACTCTCCTTCTCCCTCTATATTTCTTTCCCTGTCTCTCATTATCTCTCTCTCTATGCCTCTAACTGGTCCCCACCGCTCTCTCTATCTCTGTCTGCCTGCCCACTTCTACCTCTTCTTGTTAGTAACGATATCTACATTGTCTCTGGGTTAATCTCTCTCTTTCTCTCTCTCTCTCTCCCTCTCTGCTTTACAGATGTGGGGGCTGTGCTGATCCAACTGACTCCCGCTTCCATATCCCATTCCCCAGGCTCTCCAGTCAGGATCCAATGTATTTACACTGAAGCAACAGCTGGCTCCTATTTCTACTGGTACCGGTGGCATCCGGACCGTAAGCCTCAGGACCTTTTCTATTCTAACTACGCCGGAACGGTCAACCCCTCCGGTGAGGTGGACGGTTTCACCGCCAGGAGACCCGACAACACCCATTTTTACCTGGAGTCCTCCAGCCTGTGGGCGAATCAATCAGCCGTGTATTACTGTGCCTGGAGACAGCACAGTAACTCAGAAAGGCGCTGGAGTTCAGCAAAAACTCTAAACATTGACAGAGCTCACTTGTGGGAGATAGACCTGTCTATCTGGGCTGTCATTCTATCACTCTGACTATCTGTCAGTTTCTATGTCTACTGTTGAATGAACTGGCTCTTTGACAGAGTTGTCTAACTCGTTCCCATTCACTGATTAGTTCTCCATTGCACTAATAAATCTCCCCTTCATCTACTTCTCCAATTGACATCTGGAAGTTACTATTGGATCGTCTTCCACCGCCCTTTCAGTCAGTGTCCTCAACATGATAACAATTCACTGAGGAGAAAGATTCCACTCATCTCCCACTCTGGTTCCTTTCCCAATTACCTTCAATTCTTGGTCCCTGGTTTATCGACCCTCCTGACAGTAGATACTACCCTCTGGATACAGTTTCTCTGTCAAGACACTTCTAACCACATCTTTCAAATCTCCCCTTACCCTCATTACACTAATGGACACAAGTCCATACAAATTGGAAATGGTTGATCTTGGAACCTTTAATCATGTCTCTGATGATTCATACAGTGCAAAGGCGAGACACCTCTCCAGATCCGTCTCTGACTGGAACACCTGCCTCCAGACGGCGGCTTCAGCATCTGTTCAAAACTGCTAACCCACTTGTCTCTCAGTCTCTCGGTGTCTTTTGAAGAATTTTCACAATGACTGGAGTTCAGTGCGGTGAAGAACTTAACCCTATAACTCCCGTTTAGCAGAAGGGGGGAAATGAAACTGTCTTGGCCCTGAAACAAGGCAGCAGGTTGACGGGTCTTATTGGATCATAGAATCATGCAGGACAAATCCAGGCTATTCAGTCCATCGATCCTGGCCTAGCTGTTCGAAAGAGCGACCTCCTCCCATCTCTCTTCATCTTACCCTATCATCAGATGCTTCAATTACTTTCTCACTCATGTATTTATTCAGCTCCCCCTAAACTGCCTCGTCTCTATTCGACCTCAACCCATTCCATTGGTCGCTAATCCCACATTCGCACCGCTCCCTGGATTAAAGAACCTCCTCCTGAATTCCCAATTGGATTTATTAAGGACTACCTTACATTTATGATCCCTGGTTTTCATCTTCCCTGTCCAATTACTGCCACTCCCTGTTCTTTCTGATTAACCCTGCACTTGATCTTGCAGCTTGTCTGTCTCCTTCCCACCATTACAACAGTTACTGCATTTCAAAACATATTTGACTGGTTGAGGCTGGAGTGAAGCAAAGAGCTGCCGGGCAGAATGGTGCCGATCTGTGCATTAACTTCCATCGACTTCTGTGCCACAAGCGCCAACACGAGTCGAGGAGGAGAATATAACTAATGACTGAAACAGGTTCAGGGTCTGACACTGAAACGCCTGCAGAATCGGTGCTTGCAATTACACCTGGAGCCACTAGGTGCCACTGTTACTCCACTGCAGCCGCTGCCCAGAAGATGCTCAGACAAAGTGAGCTTCACCCACAGCAGCTCCACAGGTCAACTTGGCTGCTTCTGAAATGTTTCACTTCTCAACTATTTCACACAAAATATTCCGACAATGGAAAAAAGTCAATGATTTGATTTAAGGTAGATTGAGCTTTTAATCTGATCATTTGGGGAGCATTAAGAGGTATTAATATCATTCCTACCTTGAAATATTTGCACCCAAATGACATTTTGTAGATTTACAGGTTCTATTTCACAATTACTTTCTCCCAGGTGTTTGTAGGAAACTAGGAGAGAGCCTGAATTTCCATCGTGACTTTAGCACAAGTCCCACATCTATCGTGCCAAGTGTAAAGTAACATTCCCCCCCCGCCATGCTCCCTGTTTCCAGGTGGAATAACGGGAGATCTGGTGCTCACTTCATGTGATCAAGTGAGAGACAGTTTTCAGAACAGAAGGCTTCACACTGACATGTTGTGATATCCACAATCCGCCGGTGGAGGGGCTGTATTAATCAGGTCTGTTCATTGATGAGGTGAAACTCAGTATGTTGAGGTTTTAAGAGCGGGTTTGCTTTTTCAGAACATTGCAAAATAATAAATTAACACGGAAGCTGGAGAGAGTTCACCTTCTGTGGCAGTTCCCCGGGGTTGAGGTTGACTTGCTTCCACTCCTGTTCAGTGGGTTCTGAGATGGCTGATGAGTCCAGTGCATGATCTGCAGACTCTGTCACATGAGGGGCAGGTGGTGCTTGTAGGATCAGGCAGGTGAGTAGTTTGCAGGTTTGTGCGCTCCCTCCGATGCCTTGGCCTTACCTCTGCATGTTCCTTAAGTTCCTCGAGGTGTCCAATGCCTTCCTGTATGTCCTTTCTCCATCTGGGATGGTCTGGAGCCTGGGTCCCCCAGGAGTCGACAGGGATGTTTAATCTCTCCAGGGATGCTGTGAGGACACCTCTAAAGCATTTCCGCTGTCCTCCTGGGAGTCTCCTGCCACGACCAAGTTCTGAGTAGAACTGCTGCATTGGGGAGTATGGTGGTAGGAATGTGAATGACATGTCCCAGCCAGTGGAGCTGGTTTTGCGTGTTTCGCGCCGTGACAATCGGCAGGTTGGTTCGGGAAAGGATGATGCTGTTGGACTACCTGTCTTGCCACTGGATTTGGAGGATAATGCGGAGGCACCTCTGGTGTCACTTCTCCTGTGCTTTGAGATGTCTACTGTAGGTTCTCCAAGGTAAGGTCAATGTGAAGGTGTACGTATGAGCAGTGACTGATGGGACAAAGCAGTTCAGAGCTATCCACTGTCTAGACAAAGAACCACACACAGACTGACCTCAAACTCACGTAATTTTCCCAAGAACTCAAAGAGCAGGGCCTGATCCACAGTTTTATCATCAAGAACCTGGGTTCCAAAATTGGAATTTGCACATTTTTGGTCTCCAACCTCCTTGGTTAAAACACACTGGGTGCACTGTGAACATTTCAGGACTCCTCATTCCTTGGTTCGATTTCATTTGGAGAACTGTGCACTGTTCTGCTCTCATTATACATTGGTTAGATCACAACTGGAGCACTAAGCACAGTTATGGCGTCTATATACATTGGTTAGACCACATTTAGATCACGGTATAATTATGCATAGCAGTGAAGATCGAACAGGCTGGGGTCCTTCTCCAGAAATGAGGGGTGCCCAGATAAGAAGTCTTTAATATTATTAATAGGTTTGTTAGGATAGTCGGAGAGAAGATATTTTCACTTGAGGCCCAAGACCAGAACTATAAGGTATAAAATACTCAGTAAAAATCCAAACGTGAATTCAGGACAAACTTCATTACCCAGAGATTGGTGAGAATGGGGAACTCACCACCATAGGCAGTGGTGGAGGTAAATAGTATTCAGTGGGATACTAGTAGACATACGAGGCAGAAAGGATTGACAGGAGATGCTGAAAAGATGAGATAAAGAGGGATGAAAGGATGTACCTGTGGAACATCAACACCTGTATAGATCCGTTCACCTGATGCTGTGTTCTATATTGTCTGTAATTCTATATAGTCAACATCAGTATCTGAAAGAGGGAAGAAAGTTGGAAAGCCGATCTGGAACTTCCCAAAGGAGTTCTGCAGCCAATGAAGTGCTTCTGTTGAATTACAGGCATGTTGGTCTTTGTTTCATGGGGGATGGGAGTACAAGAATAAGGAAGTCGTATTACACTTGTATTGGGTCTTGGTGAGAACACACCTGGAGTACTGTGTGCACATATTTGGACAGAGCTCCGAATGATCGGGCTGCACATGTCAATGACACAGAACTGCAGTTCCAGAAAGCGATTAACAGGCGTCTAACATTGGTCCCTCCCCGGAAATGAAAGAAAACTGGGTCCCGCCTATCCGAATGATAAAGTGATGGAGAGGGAAGCTGTGAATTTCAGTCAGTGCCCAGAACTTTGAGATACTCAAAAATAAAAGTGCTCAGTCATTTCATATAAAACCACACGGATCCTTCACCCTCCAGAGATGTCTGTGTCTCAGCTCTGGGTTTTGTTGTTGGTGTTAACGGGTAAGGAGGTGTCTGAACTGTCAGATTCCAATGATGTACATGTGTCTCTGCTTCTCAGTCTCTGTCTATCTTTGTCTCTCTCCTTCTCCCTCTATAATTCTTTCTCTGTCTCTCATTCTCTCTCTCTCTCTCTGCCTTTATCTCTGTGTCTCTATTTTTAACTGGTCCCTTCCGCTCTCTCTCTCTCTTTCTCTGTCTGCCCAAGTCTACCTCTTCTTGTTGTTACCAATATAGACATTGTCCCTGGTTTTATCTCTCTCTTTCTCTCTCCCTCTCTCGTTTACAGATGTGGGGGCCGTGTTGATCCAACAGACTCCTGCTTCCATATCCCATTCCCCGGGCTCTCCAGTCAGGATCCAGTGCGTTTACACAAAGGCAGATGCTAGCTCTGCTTTCTACTGGTACCGGTGGCATCCGGACCGTGAGCCCGAGAACCTTTTCTATTCCTACACTGCTGGAACGGTCAACCCCTCCGGTGAGGTGGACGGTTTCACTGCCAGAAAGCCCGACAACACCCATTTTTACCTGGAGTCCTCCAGCCTGTGGGAGAATCAATCAGCCGTGTATTACTGTGCCTGGAGTCAGCACAGTGACTCAGAAAGGCGCCGGAGTTCAGCAAAAACTCTAAAGGAGGAGGAAAGCACTTGTGGGAGATAAACCTGTCTGTCTATCTCAGTGTCTTTCTGTCTCTCTGACTATCTGCGAGTTTCTGTGTCTCTTTGTGCGTCTCTGCATCCATCCATCTATCTATCTATCTATCTATCTATCTATCTATCTATCTATCTATCTATCTATCTATCTATCTATCTATCTATCTATCTGTCTATCTTTCTGTCGATCTGTCTGTCTCTCTGTCCAGTTTTGGTTATATTGCACTATTTATCTATCTATTTACCTCGATCATATCTATATATATATATTTGCCATCGATTTATCTCTCTGTCTCTCACCTCTCCAAATATGCATCCACCATATATCTGACGTATAGCATCCATCTAACACCATTATTTGCACCATACCAGTTTAATTATTGATATATCATGATTTGTATTTTACTGATAGTTTCATCTTCTTGCTCTCCTTCGACTCAGAGTACATCAATACATTATGAATTATTAAAAATGCTGCAGCAATGTGATCAGATCCTACTCGTTAAGGCAGCCTCTATCTGTAAAGAACAGATTCCGAGGTGGGGTAAATGGGTTCATGGTCCTGTTGAATGAGCTGTCGGTGGTTGATGACAAGAGTTACACATAGCTCCCTGTTGTACATGTCCCCAATGATTCATACAATGCAAAAGTGAGACACCTCCCCAGATAGGTCTCTCACTGGAACACCTGCCTCCTGACGGTGGTTTGAGCATCTGTTCAAAACAGTTAACCCACTTCTTCTTGACACTGTCGCTTTTCAAAGTATCTAAGATTTCACCCCAATGTAAAACATAACCCTTGAATTGTCGTTTAGCACAGGGAAAATAAATCTTTATCTGCCTAATACAAACAAGCAACTTGATGCGTCTTATATATTTATAGAATCATCCAGCAGAGCCGAGGCCATTCAGCCCATCGAGCCTGGCCCAGCTGTTCGAAAGAGCTACCCTATACAACACCAATCAGACACAAGCAACGAGAGCCAGATACAGGCGGGAAGCAGTTCCTTATTCAAGCTCCTTCCGACCAGGGGGTGTTATTATTCTGTCATACCCAGAAGTGAGGGGTCAGAAGGAAACCCTGCTTCCAGTGCTGTCATTTCCGCTCTCTGCTTTATCTTCAGCCGCCTGATATTGGTTCATGAACAGATTCAGCCCCCAGTCTGCAGGATGCAGTTAGTCAAACTCTTCCTAATCGTCTGTTCTCTTCTTCCATGTAGGTATTCATCCTTCATAAAGATACCTGTGCTAAAATACATGCTGTGTTTTCATTCACTGCTAACTTCTATCAAACTAGATTGATAAAACATCATTGCAGTCGATTTTCTGTCATTTCTTAAACTACATACTTTACTTTCACTGTAAATAATATTGGCTTAATGAAATTTTTGACTGAATAAAAGTTACTTATATATTCGTGACGCTACTACAGCCCTTTCCTATCCTGAGTGGTGTGAAACAGGGCTGTGTTCTCGCACCCACACTTTTTGGGATTTTCTTCTCCCTGCTGCTTTCACATGCGTTCAAATCCTCTGAAGAAGGAATTTTCCTCCACACAAGATCAGGGGGCAGGTTGTTCAACCTTGCCCGTCTAAGAGCGAAGTCCAAAGTACGGAAAGTCCTCATCAGAGAACTCCTCTTTGCTGACGATGCTGCTTTAACATCTCACACTGAAGAATGCCTGCAGAGTCTCATCGACAGGTTTGCGTCTGCCTGCAATGAATTTGGCCTAACCATCAGCCTCAAGAAAACGAACATCATGGGGCAGGATGTCAGAAATGCTCCATCCATCAATATTGGCGACCACGCTCTGGAAGTGGTTCAAGAGTTCACCTACCTGGGCTCAACTATCACCAGTAACCTGTCTCTAGATGCAGAAATCAACAAGCGCATGGGTAAGGCTTCCACTGCTATGTCCAGACTGGCCAAGAGAGTGTGGGAAAATGGCGCACTGACACGGAACACAAAAGTCCGAGTGTATCAGGCCTGTATCCTCAGTACCTTGCTCTACGGCAGCGAGGCCTGGACAACGTTTGCCAGCCAAGAGCGACGTCTCAATTCATTCCATCTTCGCTGCCTTCGGAGAATACTTGGCATCAGGTGGCAGGACTATATCTCCAACACAGAAGTCCTTGAAGCGGCCAACACCCCCAGCTTATACACACTACTGAGTCAGCGGCGCTTGAGATGGCTTGGCCATGTGAGCCGCATGGAAGATGGCAGGATCCCCAAAGACACATTGTCCAGCGAGCTCGCCACTGGTATCAGACCCACCGGCCGTCCATGTCTCCGTTATAAAGACGTCTGCAAACGCGACATGAAATCGTGTGACATTGATCACAAGTCGTGGGAGTCAGTTGCCAGCATTCGCCAGAGCTGGCGGGCAGCCATAAAGACAGGGCTAAATTGTGGCGAGTCGAAGAGACTTAGTAGTTGGCAGGAAAAAAGACAGAGGCGCAAGGGGAGAGCCTACTGTGCAACAGCCCCAACAAACAAATTTCTCTGCAGCACCTGTGGAAGAGCCTGTCACTCCAGAATTGGCCTTTATAGCCACTCCAGGCGCTGCTTCACAAACCACTGACCACCTCCAGGCGCGTATCCATTGTCTCTCGAGATAAGGAGGCCCAAAAGAAACTACAGCTATCTTTAACCGATAAGTTTGCCCGAATTCTGGGTTAATTTGTCTGTCTCATATCACTTGCTACATTATTTTTCAATCTCTATATCTATCTGTTTATTATCTATATATCTACAAATATATCATTTAACTATATATTGTCTGCCTATATAGTTATCTAGTATTATCTACTTATCTGTTTGGATAGTTATAGTTGGTTATCATATGTCACAATATGTTCTAAACTTTTATAACTGTTCTCCTTATTTCTCAAGGCAAAACTCTAGCAGAGGTGATACACCATTGGCCAACTCTGCTGGCAGTGAAGGGAGGCGAACCAGCAGAATTAAACTGTTACCAGAATGACAGTAGAAAGAGCATTCTGCTGTGGTATCGGCAGTATGCCGGGCAGGGGCTTACCCTAATCCCCTGCAAAATTTCAAGTTCCTCGTCTACACTGTTTAATTTCTGGCACTGAGTATGTTAAAACTGAGTCACAGTCGCTGTCCTATACTTGATTAATTAAAAGGTTAATTAATGATGTAAATAAGACAGATAGTTAACATCACCATTGTGAAGTGATGTATAGAGTATCAATCATCTACAAGGCACAAGTCAGGAGTGTGATGGAATACTCTCCACCTGCCTGGATGGATGCAGCTCCAACAACACTCAAGGAGCTCAACACCAGTCAGGAAAAAGCAGCTCGCTTGATCAGCACCCCATCTACCACCTTCAACACTCACTTCCTACACCACAGTGGAAGCAGTGTGTACCTTCGACATGGTACACTGCAGCAAAGCATCGAGTGTCCTTAGACAGCACCTTCCAAACCCACCAACTCCATCACCTAGAAGGGCAAGGGCAGTAGACTCATGGGAACACCACCACCTGCAAGTTCCCCTCCAAGTCATACAACATCCTGACTTGGAACTATATCGCCGTTTCTTCACTGTCACTGGGTCAAAATCCTGGAACTCCCTTCCTAACAGCACTGTGGGTGTACCTACCCCCCCCCCCCCACCGCCCCCCCATGGCTCAAGAAGGCAGCTCACCACCACCTTCTCAAGGGCAATCAGTATTGTGAAATAATTGCTGGCCTTGCGAAAGAAATTCACGTCCCATGAAGGAATAAGAAAAAAAATAAATATGAGGTCTTTCACGACTTCAAGACGCCCCAAAACAGCCAATTAACAACTGGAAAATGATGGTCAGATCCTCTGCTATCTCTTCTCTTGCTTTGATTTTTTTTTATTCATTCTGGGGGCCTGGGTCTGAGAAAGTCAGTAGTTATTCATCATCACTCATTGCCCTGGAGAAGGTGCGTGATGCCTTGTAGATAGCTGAAGGGTTTGCTAGGTCATTTCAGAGAGCAGTGTACTTAAAACACGGAA
The DNA here is from genome assembly GCF_036365525.1 of Heterodontus francisci. Classification (NCBI taxonomy): domain Eukaryota; kingdom Metazoa; phylum Chordata; class Chondrichthyes; order Heterodontiformes; family Heterodontidae; genus Heterodontus; species Heterodontus francisci. Next base: position 810,725 of record NW_027140825.1, on the reverse strand, counting down.
GCCAATTGGTGTACAGCACCATATCATAGGCAGCATAAAGAGGCAGATAGATAGCTAGGGAGGCAGACAGACAGACATTAGATAGATAGATAGATAGACCGACAGATAGATCGATAGACAGACAGATAGGTAGCTAGGAAGGCAGACAGACAGACATTAGATAGACAGACAGACAGATAGATAGTTAGACAGACAAATCGATAGCTAGGAAGGCAGAGAGACAGCCATTAGATAGATAGATTGATAGACAGCTAGATAGATAGACAGACAGATAGATCAATAGACAGGCAGATAGATAGCAAGGAAGGCAGAGAGACAGACATTAGACAGATCGATAGACAGACAGATAGATAGATAGACAGACAGATAGATCCACAGACAGACAGATTGGTAGCTATGAAGGCAGATAGACAGACATTAGATGGATAGACAGACAGATAGATCGTCAGACAGACAGATTGGTAGATAGATAGATAGATAGATAGATAGATAGATAGATAGATAGATAGATAGATAGATAGATAGATAGGTAGACAGGCAGATAGATAGCTAGGAAGGCAGAAAGGCATACGGCAGATAGATAGACAGACATATAGATCGATAGACAGACATAGATAGTCAAACAGACAGATAGATAGATAGATAGATAGATAGATAGATAGATAGATAGATAGATAGATAGATAGATAGATAGTCAGACAGATAGATAGATAGATAGATAGATAGATAGATAGATAGATAGATAGATAGATAGATAGATGGAAAGGCAGAGAGACAGACATTAGATAGATAGATATACAGACAGATAAATAGAAAGACAGATGGGTAGACAGAAAGGCAGACAGATAGATCGATTGACAGACAGATTGATAGATAGACAGACAGATAGGTAGACAGATAGGTAGACAAATGGTCAAATAGATAGATAGACAGACAGATATGCAAATAGGTAAATATGAAGACAGACAGACAAAAAGATAGGTAGGTAGACAGACAGAAGGATTCATACAGCTAGAGAGACAAATTGACACAGATAGAGAGACAGACACACAGCCATGCAGATAGATAGATAGAGAGAAAGATAGACAGATAGCTACAGTGATAGTTAGATAGATAGATAGCTATATAGATAGACAGACAGGCATATCATTTTCTCCCTCTCTCCGTCTATCTCTATCACTGCCTCTCTTTTGCTCTCACTGTTTTTCTCCATATCATCCTCTCTGACTCTGTCCCGAATTATGTCTCTCTCTCATTCCTTGGCACTTTCACATACACTCTATCACTCCAATAGTCTCATAGAAAGTTTAAGGCACAGAAATAGGCCACTTGGCCCATCACATCAGTGCCGGCCGAAAAACGATCCACCTATTCTAATCACACCTTCCAGCATTTGGTCCGTCGCCCTGCAGGTGACAGCACTTGAGGTGCATATCCAGACTCCTTTTGAATGAGTTGAGGGTCTCTGCCTCAACTACCCTTTCAGGCAGTGAGTTCCAGACCATCACCACCCTCTGGGTGAAAAATGATTTTCCTTATCTCCCCTCTAATTCTTCTACCAATCACTTTAAAGCTATGGTTCCTCATCACTGACCTCTCTGCCAAGGTGAATAGACCCTTCACATCCACTCGATCCAGACCCCTTCAATATTTTGTACATTTCAATCAGATCTCCCCGCAGCTTTCTCTGTTCCAAGGAGAACAACCCCAGCCTATCCAATCTTTCCTCATAGCTGCATTTTCCAGTTCTGGCAACATGCTTGTTAATCTCCTTTGTAACCTCTCTAGTGCAATTACATTCTTTCTGTAATGAGGTGACCAGAACTTCACACATACTCAAGTTGTGGCCTAACCAATGAGTTATGCAGTTCCAGCATAACCTCCCTGCTCTTGTATTCTATACCTCAGCTAATGAAGGAAAGGATTCCATATGCCTTCTTAACCACCTTATCGACCTGTCCTGTTACCTTCAGGGATCTGTAGACATTCACTCCAAGGTCCCTCACTTCCTCTGCACTTCTCAGTATTTTCCCATTAATCGTGTATTCCTTTGCCTTGTTTGACCTCCCCAAATGCATCACCTCACACTTCTCCAAGTTGGATTCCATTTGCCAGTCTTCTGCCCATCTGACAAGACCATCGATATCTTCCTGCAGCCTACAGCTATCCTCCTCGCGATCTACCACACGGCTAATCCTTGTGTTGTCTGCACATGTCGCGATTATGACCCGCTACATTTACATCCAAATCGTTCATAAATACCACAAAAAGCAGGGAACCCAGTGCTGAGCCCTGTGGAACGCCACTGGAAACAGCCCTCCATTCACTAAAATAGCCATCAACAATTACCCTTTGTTTCCTGCCACTGAGCCTTTTCAAAAGCCTTTGCTAAAATCCATGTAGACCACGTCAACTGCACTACCTATGTCTAATGTCTATCTTCTTTGTTACTACTTCAAAAAATTCGATCAAGTTGATCAAACAACATCGTCCCTTAACATATCTATGCTGACTATCCTGGATTAATCTGTGCCTTTCTAAGTGACAGTTTATCCGGTCTCCCAGAATAGATTCCAATTATTTGCTCACCACTGAGGTCAGACTGACTGGCCTGTAATTAGTCAGTCTATCCTTCGCTCCCTTTTTAAACGGAGGCACAACGTTATCAATTCTCCAATCCTCCGGCACCACACCTGTAATCAGTGAGGACTGCAAAAAGATGCTCTGCTACATCTTCTCTTGCTTCTTTTAACAGCCTTGGGTTCATTTCATCCGGCCCTGGTGATTTATCAACTTTCAAGAATGCTAATCCCAGTAATGTTTCCTCCCTCAGCTTCGCTCCCTTAAACCCAGAGCAACCAGCAGAAAGTGTCTTAGATCCACCGCAAACATGCCATTCAATTTCATCGACGTTTGCTATTTTCCTTCTGTCGCTGAGTATGTTTGAATTCTGTCACACTCACTGTTTTACATTTGATCAACTGATTAATGATCTCAACAAGACTGTGCGGTGGTGACTTGTGAAATCAGCAATCAATTATTGAATATAAGATAGTGAACTCATTAATCTGTTCCCCCTTCTTTGGCAACAAAAGTGTTACGAATATACTGTTTACCATGTAAAATCTACACCCACTTCTACCCATGTAGATTCCACTATTCTGCTTTACATCTGCACAGATACTGGGTGGAAATTAGGACAAAGACTGAATTTGTATCGTTAATTCTGTGGGTAATAATCCTCGGCAGGAGAGGATGAAACACTGAGAAGGAGGATGAATTTCGGGAAGTGACTTGAAGAAGCCCACAGCATGGGTTTCACTGGGAAATTAACAAACACAGCTGGTTGCAGTTGCACCATGCTGCCACTGGTCGGCGCAGTGGCTCCACTATATTTCGCGCCACCACAGGCTTTGGCGCCGCTGATCAATGAGTCAATTCCTCTGCTTCGGCAATCTTCTCACTTTCAATGCTAAACGCAGTTAGATTTCCACTTTACAGTGATGTTACATGAGCCGCCTCCACGGCCATCGAACTATCCACCTTCTCTTCCTCCACTACTGATTTTAATTTGCAAAAGGATGTTAATAATCCCCTGTTCTGCACCGTTACCTCTGGAGTCACCCAAAGCAGCGATCGTTGCACCGCCCCTTGTTTTATTCACCTATCCTCTCGAACACCTCGCGACCTTCAGAATTCCCCTCACCTCGGCATGAAAGCAAGCTCACAAAGGGAAGAAAGTGGGGATATTTGCAGTAGAGTAGAAAGTGGGTTGGAAGGAGGAAAATGGAGAGAAGAAACAAGTGGAAAGGTGCGGATGGAAGCAAACAAAAGAATGGGGGACAAATCAAAGGTAGGGGCGGGGATCATTGCCTTGAGAGAAATTCCTGTTATGACGATCCGCTCTGCCTACACCTCATCTCTCTCCCTCACTTAAAACCCAGAGTAACCAGCAGAAAGTCTCTCAGATCCACCGCAAACATGCCTTTCAGTTTCATCGTAATTGCTATTTCCCTTCTGGCGCTGAGTAGGTTAAAATTCTGTCCCAATCACTCTTCTACATTTGTTTAACTGAATGGGATGATTAATGATCTCAATAAAACTCAGCGGCGGTGACTTGTGAAATCAGTAATCGATTATTTCATATAAGACAGTGAACTCATTAATCTGTCCCCTAGTTTGGGAAGACAAGTGTTATTAATATGATGTTAACTCTTTAATGTTTGCACCCAATTGCAAGCTTGTGGATTCCACATTTCTATTTTACAGTTGTAAAGATCCAGGTTCTTGTAGGAAATTGGGACACAGAGGGAATTTCCGTCGTTAATTCGGTGCAACACCGACGTCCATTGTCGCAATTGTAACTCCATCGATACTAGTTCATTCCCTCTAATTTCTCTTTCTAGGTGTTTGCCGGGGTGATGTGATATATCAATGGCCTCAGTCACTTGCTGTTAAACAACCTGGACCCGTGGAAATGAACTGTCCGCAGAAAGGAACAGTTCGCGATAACATGTACTGGTATCGTCAGTCCCCCGGCAGAGGATTCCTGTTAATCGGGTTTACCTATACAGCAGGTGAACCTCAGTATGAAGATGGTTTTAAGAGCGGCTTTGTTATTACCAGGACTCTGGACAATAAGAAATCCACTCTGACGATCGAGAGTGTGAACGCCACGGATGAGGCGGTGTATTTCTGTGCAGCTGGTGATGGGACACAGCGGTTCAGAGTCATTGGCCGCCTTGACAAAAACCCTCACACGTCTCCCTTCAAACGGGTGCATTTAACCCAGCATTCGGTGAAGAGCAGCCCTCGCTGATCGGATGCGGATCTGCATCTGTTCAGTGCCCGTTCGAGTCGCAGAACGTCCATGTTCTGACTCCCCACAACCTCCAGACAGACAACACACACTTTCTCTGCCCACACCTGTATAATGGTTCATCGAACGGCTCTTCAACCCGTACCTCGGTTAGACCACACCTGGAGCTCTGTGCATAATTCTTATCTCTACAGGCTTTGTTTAGACGACACCTGAAGTGCTGAGGACAATGCTGAGGGTGACCTGTTAGAGGTGTTTAAGATTCTGAAGCAATATAATAGGGTAGAGGTGGAGAAGATGCCTGCACTTGTAGGGAAGGTCATGAATACATCATACTCACTAATAACTCCAAGAAATGAATTTATACAGAGTAGTGAGAATGTGGAATTCACTAGCACACAGAAATAAATTAAGTGTATAACAAGATATATGTAAATGGATGCTGGATAAAAACATTAGGGAGCAGGAAATAGCATGTCATACTGATAGGGCTGGATGAAGACATTGTTTATGTTCTTTCATCAGATGTGGGAATAAAATATGAGAATAAGCTAACCAGCAATATAAACACAGATGGTAGGAGCTTTTACATAACAAGCAAGAGAGTAGCTAAAGTTGACGTTGGTCCCTTAGAGGGAATGACAGGAGAAATTATCATGGGGAATGGGGAAATGGCAGGGGAATTGAACTAATATTTTGTGCCTGTCTTCACAGTTGAAGACACAAGTTCAGTCCCAGAAATAGGCAGTAATCTGGGGGCTAAAAAGAGTGAGGAAATTAAGGATATTCATATCAATTGAGAAAAATTCTTGGAGAAACTCGAGGGATTAAAATCTGACAAGTCCCCTGGACCAGATGGATTACATCCTAGAGTTCCAAAAGAGATAGCTGCAGAGAGAGTGGAGGCGCTGGCTATGATTTTCCAGAATTCCTTAGATTCAGGAATGGTCCCATCGGATTGAAAGCTGACAAATGTTACACAGCTTTTCAAGAAATGAGGCAGTGAGAAATCTCAGGATAAGGGATCAATCATTCCGGACTGAGATGAGGAGAAATGACTTCACTCAAAGAGTTGTGAATCTTTGGAATTCTCTACTCCAGAGTGTTGTGGATGCTCCTTCATTGAATACATTTAAGGATGGGATTTTTGATCCCTCAGGAAATCAACGGATATGGGGAGCAGGCAGGAAAGTGGAATTGAAACCCAAGATCAGCCATGATTGTATTGAATGACGGAGCAGGCTCAATGGGATATATGGTCTACACCTGCTCCTATTTCTTGTGTTCTGTGGGTCTGGAGTCACATGCAGGCCAGACCAGGTAAGGACGGCGGATTCCCTTCCCTAAAAGACATGAGTGAGCCAGCTGGGTGTCAGGGCACCTTAACTGAGACTAACTTTCAATTGCAGATTTTCCAATGAAATAATTGTATTTAATCATTAATTGAATTTAAATTCCACCATCTGACGTCATGGGATTCGAACGCATGTCCCCTGGAGATTCACCCCATATTCTGGTTTGCTAGCACAGTGACATGCCAACTACACTGCCATCTGCTCCAGCCTAGTCTGGAACATGGTCCCATCGGAATTTGTTCTGCATATTCTATCTAATTCGATGTCACCAGCATCACCAGCCGAAGCAATGTATAAAAAATGGGAAGACGGAGCAATTTCAAAGCATGTCTTCATGATGCCTATTTTATCAATTGCACTGTGCAAATCTCAGGTGCCTGTAGTTACACATGACAGCCACGGGGTGGGGATGGAGCTCCACCGCATCCTGAGTCCCACTTGCTTCTGGAAAGACTGAGTGAGCAATGCAGCAGTGACTTGACCAATCTACCTAATAGTCAATTCCACTAACTCTGAAACAGATTCAAATCATAACCATTCCACACAAAATAGACAACTGGATTTTCCCAAGTCTGCTCGTTCATAGTGACTGGTTTGAGCAACACTTGTGATATACCAAAACAGATGATCTGAAGGAAGTAAAGAGGGGAAGCAATGTCAGAAAACAGTGAAAGAAAATGGAGAAGGAATAATTTTATATAAAATACACACATTCAGGGATGTGCACATCACTGACAAGGTCAGCATTCATTACCTATGCCGAATTGCCCTTAACTGAATGACTTGCTAGTCCATTTCAGAGGCAGTTAACAGTGAACTACATTGTTATCAGGAGATACATTTTGGCAGAAGGGAGACAGAGAGGAAATACAGACTTAATAACACAGGCCTAAAGAGTGTTCAAGGACAGAGGGACCTGGGGGTTAATGTGCATAGATCTTTGAAGGTGGCAGGACATATGGAGAAATAGGTTCACAAAGCTTATGGGATCTTGGGATTCATGAATAGAGGTATAAAGTACAAAAGCAGGGAGGTTGTGCTCAACATATATGAGGTTCTGTTTAGGCCATAACTTGAGTACTGAGCTCGGTTCTGGTCACCACACTTTCGGAAGGATGTAGGGTCCTTGAGAGGGTGCAGAGGAGATTTACTGGAATGGTTCCAGGGATGAGAGAGTTTAACTGCATGGTTAGTTTGGTGAAGCTGGGGTTGTTCTCCTTGGAGCAAAGGAAATTGAGGGGAGATTTGACAGAAGTGGACAAAATGAAGAGAGGTTTAGATAAAGTAGACAAAGAAAAACTGTTCCCATTAGCTGATTGTACAAAGACTGGGGGACGAAGAGGATAGGAATAAAGCAGAGAATAAAAGCTGAGAAAAACTGAAATCCGATAGGGAGTTGAGGTGAATTCTTTACCCAAAATACAGAATTCAATGCCAGCAAAACTGCTGAGAGAAAGGCAGGAACAGGAAGGGGCCACTCAGGCCCTCAATTCTGTACCACCATTCAATGAGACGATGGCTGATCTGTGATCTAACTCCATATTCCCGCCTTTGCCCCACATCCCTTAATATTTATTTTGGATCACAAAAACCTATTCATCTCCGATTTCAAATTAACAATTGATTCAGCATCAATTTCCGTTAGCAGAAGAGAGTTCAAACCTCTCCACCCATTGTGTGTAAAAGTGTTTCCTAATTTCACTCCTGAAAGGTCTGGCTCTATTCTTTAGTCTTTGCCTCTTAGTCCTAGATTCCCAAACCAGCGGTAATAGTTTCTCTCTATATACTCCCAAAGACTAAATAAATACAACTTCAAACTGGAGACCTCCAGCCTGCGGGAGAATCACTCGGCCGTGTATTTCTGTGCCTGGAGAGATCACAGTGACTCAGAGAGATGGAGCCGTTCAACAACAACACCAAAGGCAGCAGGAAACACCTGTTTCAGATAAAATTGCTCGGTACCTTGACCTACCGTTCCCTTATGCAGAGTGAAAGTGTTTATTACAATAAAAAGAGTTGAGTTATGATTGTCGTGACACACTAGATTTACA